>NW_026896326.1:0-21634 GCF_033153095.1 Gastrolobium bilobum | reverse complement strand
CCCATACAGTTGCTTTACGAAAGCACTGAAGCCATTGTGCAGTCAAAGGAACTTAGGTCTCATCAAAGATCTAAACACGTGCTCCGCAGATATCACCTGATTAGAGTAATCATTGATAGGATGGATGTA
This sequence comes from Gastrolobium bilobum, assembly GCF_033153095.1. Taxonomy (NCBI): domain Eukaryota; kingdom Viridiplantae; phylum Streptophyta; class Magnoliopsida; order Fabales; family Fabaceae; genus Gastrolobium; species Gastrolobium bilobum. The sequence goes on along the minus strand of NW_026896326.1, from coordinate 21,505 downwards.
AAGATGGATTATGTTCCCACAGATGATAACCTAGCCAATTCTCTGACAAAGGTTGTTTCTCAGAGAAAATATGATAGTCATTATGAGGCTTTGGGTATACGACTTAGGTCTGATTGGCTCTAGGCCAAGTGAGAGCTTGTTAGTATATGTATGTCCTAGAGACAATCTTTTGATTAGATTAGGACATAAGTGGACTTTGTATTGTCGCAAATAAATAAAAGCATTCTTTATCCTGTTTCATATTTTGTCTCGATATTACTGTTAATATTATATATGAGTAACTGGATAAACCCCTTGGAATAAAATAGGTATCTCTTGAGTATCTGTGATGAGATCACGATCATGAGGATTCAATAGGGGTGTCAATATGGGTTGACACGACACGAATTCGACACGACACGAATTCGACACGACACGAATACATCAACACGAACACGACACGAATTTTCATTCGTGTCAAAATCTTCAACACTGACACGACACGAATTTTTTGCGGGTTGACACGACACGACACGAATAACACGCAAAATAGGGGACAAAACGGTAATTGACAAAAAAATTTAAAAAAATAGATCAAAAATAAATATAAAATAATAAAATAATAATAAAAAAATAAAAAAATAATAATTAAAAATAATACGGGTCGACACGAACACGAATTCATAAACACGAACATGACACGAATTTTTTTACGGGTCAACCCGAACACGAATTTTCGTGTCGTGTCGCGGGTTGACCCGCGTGTCAAAACCCATATTGACACCCCTAGGATTCAAGGATACTGGATGTTTATTCCTAATTTTATGTTCCTAGTCTAGAGACACTGAGAATGGGGATCAGTGATCTCGGGTAAGACTAGCACGACTTATCTACTTGTATTCGGATGCAAGGTAAAGACCTAATGAGCTACAGATATGGAGATGTCTTAACTAAAGTCGTGGGTGGACCTATAAGGGTATAGCTCGCACTGAACAGACCCACAAAAGAGACTCTATGAGGAAATCTCACAGAGAGTATCATTGGAGTAGTCTCTTTATATTTGGGTATGTCTTTCCTTAGACCAGAAGTTATTACCTACACTGTGTTCTAGAAGGCATGCTTTGACTGTATACCTCGTCTGCCTGAAACATGGAGACTCATAGGTATACTGTTGGGCTTGTCTTGAAAGAGCACAGAGCTAGGGTAATAAGCTGAAGGAATTTGTCAAATCTCTGTGAGAGATTAGGTTATCTGTAAATCAGAGAAATCGGGATGACATTTACAGGGACTCGGGAATCTATGCATAGTAAAAGAGATCATGAAATGATCTGCCTTTAGAGTCAGTAAATTGAAGATTCTCTATTTCGAATAAAGCTTACCCTAAACCGCAAGGGTTGATACGTTTCCTTACCCTAGGTTTTATGGGAAGGTAACCGAGACGAAAGGAAACACATACGGCAACCAAATATGTGTAATGTAACACCCTTAATATATCCTCATCAAAGGTGTAACATTGCTTGACATTCAATGCGCGGAATCCATGTACTTAAGTGTGGTTAACTTAAAATTTACTAATGGGAATTAATTTCGTTCTTTTCCCTAACTTATCTATTCCTCTAGTCATGAGTTTCTCTTTTGCTTTGTCTACGGTCTACTTACAAGTTAATCTCTTCTTGGTTACCCTGCTCATACTTATGCGCTATTTAGGGGCTTACTTACATGATCATAATTTTAGTTTTGACTACTACTAAGTAGGTAGTTACTTAAATGTCTTATGCGGATAGTGACTTATGTTACTTAATCTTTCCTACTAATTTCATAGTCCATAAAACATAAACATCCAAAATATTGTACTTCAAACGCATATAAAATGTTCAAAATAGTCTAAGTGGCATAGTCTATTACAGTCATCCAAATTATAATCTTTGGTGCATCTTTAGTAAGGTGCACCCTCAATCCATAGGGATTCCATTTCCTAATCCATAATATAGTTTGCCAGCTCCCATTTTCCTTCAAATATTAGATCAAAAACTCTATCTAAAAGGGATGGTGTATTATCAACTTTATCTGCACATGGCTGCGCAGGTTCCTCTTCAATTTGCACCAACCTTTTTCCCTGCCTTACCCATTTGGTCATTTTTACCTGAAAGGGGATTTCCCAAAGGGGGTGAGATTGGGGATCTCAGTAAGGACTCACAGTTGGAGCAACCTCTAAACCATGATGCTTACTCCTGCAATAGTCACATAATAACATGTACAATAATAGAATGGCAAAACATTTGAAGCATAGTTTGGAAAATAATCATGCTTTCATATTATCATACCAATCCTGCCATGGCAATTACTCTCCATGGTCTTATGGACGAATACCTAGGGTCCTCGTCAGGTTGCCTCTGTGGTATTAGTGCACAGGCCATCTTACAAAACTTGCATGAATAAACATTAGTTCCAAACAACCAAGCATATCATGTAATGCATCATATAACATATTGCAGTCAAACCTCACTTTAACATAAAGGGGTGGCAACCATAGGGTAGCCGCTTCAACAACCATAAATCACTTACACAATAGTCTTGTCTTATCACTTCCCAAGAGTTCAAAGGGGTTCTTGGTCCTTGCTTGTTCCTTTGGTTTGGACTAGTAACATAATCATCCTTAGTACATATTCATAAGATCTAACTTGGTTTTCTTCTTGATATAGATTCTGCCCTTTTAAACAAAATACCTAGGAGATGATTTTTCATTAATGGCTTTCATGTATAGGTCCTATTTTTATTATACATTTCGGCCATACATCATAATACCAAGAAAACATTCACAAATTCGGTCATTTAGGGTTAAGGTCATAAAAAGGAGATTTTTCAAATGCTACTTTCATACACATCACGCTAACACTTTCCATGGTACCTAAAAAGAAAAATATCACACATTTAGGAAGGTATATAGGTTCGGCCATTTAGGGTTCATGCCTTTAGGAGATGATTTTTAAAGGATGCTTACTTATCATGCTAACACCATCACTTCAACCCTCTCCATGATACTTTAAATAAAATATTAAACATTTAGTGACACACCTAGGTTCGGCCATTTTGAGGTGATACACTTAGGAGGTGATTTTAAAGATGAAAGATGCATGCATGGCTTTATTAGTCCAAGATCTAGTCATATAAATTAGTTAGAGTTCATTCTACTCACTTGAAGGTCATGAGATCTTACCTCAAAGATGATGTCTAAAATATAACTCTAACTAATGCTTCACACTAGATCTTCAAGGAGTCTTCTAGGGTTGAGAGTTGCTTCCAACAACCTCTTGGTTTCTCTCTTACTTGCTTGGCTTGATGAGGAGAAAAATGGTCGAAGCCAAGGGAAGAAGGAGAAGGAATGAGTCCTTTATCTTGTTGCTTGGTGCTTCACGGCCTTAAGGGGAGGAGGAAGCTCTTTGCTTGTTCTTTTATTCAAGCCTTGCAATCATTTCCTTGAGGTATTAGGTTATGACTTGTGAGTGTGGAAGAAGTTATCCACATGCATTGGGGTGAAGGGTACTTGAGTGTAACTTGTGAATGTGGGGGAATTTATCTACATGTATTGGTGGTGAATGGTGTTTGGGTGTGGAGTGTGAGCAATATTTCCTTGTTCTTTGTTGATGGCCGAGTGTGTAAGGATGAGAGGTGATGCATGTGTTCCACTTGGCACTTGACTTAGTTTGGTCTTTTGAGTGAGAGAGAAAATTCCTTGCTTGCCTTAGTTGATGGCCGTGACTTGTGGGAAAGATGGAAGATATTTTCCTAATTTTTAATTCAAATCTATTCATGATAAAGGCACATGATTCAAGGAGGGTTTGAGTGTGAATTTGCACTAGGGTTTCTTGGCTCCTTGAGTGATGTGGCCGTGAGGAGAGAGGAGCTTTGGTCATGTGACTTCCCCTGGTGACCGTGTATGCCTAGGGAGGAAGAAGATTTTACCTTGTAAGATGGCATGCATGGCTTGAGTGTGTAAGAAGAAAGCTTCCTTTTCTTGTAATGAGTGCGTCTTCCAAGGTGTGTAAGGAGAAAATGAGAGTTGCTTTTTGGCTAAAGGAGTTCACATGCATTGGTTAGAGTTGGAGTGTGTCTTACTCAAGTTCTTGCATCACCTTTCTTTGTCTTGTGTAGCGCCTAAGGTGGGAAAAGCAATCTCATCCCCTTTTTCTCTTTGCTAGACCGAGGTGGACATGTGAGGAGGGTGAAATCTTCATTCAAATTGTCCAATCACGTGTTGCCACCTCATCTAGGGTTCATTCTTGAATTGGGTTGGGCTTGGTGAGCGTCTTGGCCCATTAAGTTAATAAGTGTTGGACCATTAGTAATTGGGTCAAGGCTAAGTGGTGTGGGCTTGGATATTTGTTTAGATACTAATTGGGCCATTTCTTATAAAATGGGCTTGCATTGCTTTGGGCTTAAATCCTTTAACTTAGTCATATTCTTAAGTAGGTTGGGCTTTAACTTTATTTGGGCTTTAAACCACATTGGGCTAAGTTATTAATTATCTTATTTAAAGTGGGTTCTAACTTAGGACTAATGTTGCTTATTCAAAGTTACTCGTTCATTGAATATGGGCTTGATCGCTTTTCATTTCATTCCATTAGGCTAATTTCGAGTACATGAATTTTGGGTTATTACATCCACCCTACCTAATAAAATTTTCGTCCCGAAAATTACAACTATTCTAGGTCGGGATACTTCTGTCGGATCTCGTCTTCTCGCTCCCAGGTTGCTTCTTCGGGAGTCCTTCCTTGCCATTGCACCTTCACCATGGGTATTACTTTGCTACGAAGGCGCTTTTCTTCTTTGTCTAAAATCTTGTAGGGTACCGCCGGGATGTTCAGGTTGGGTCTTACTTCCACAGTATCTGGTAATACAACATGAGAGGGATCCGCCAAATACTTCTTTAACTGGCTTACATGGAATACATCGTGGAGATTTACCAGATTGGGTGGTAATGCTAACTGATAGGCTAGGTCCTACCTTTTTCAGAATCTGATAGGGACGGATATAGCGTGGGCTTAACTTCCTTACACCAAGAGCTCTGCCAACACCAGTAACAGGGGAGAGTTTGATGAATACATGATCCCCTACTTCAAATTCTAGGGGTCGGTGCTTCAAGCCATAGTAACTTTTCTGTCGATCTTGGGCTTTTCGCAGCCTGTCGCGGATCATCTTGATCTGTTCCGTCGTTTCTATGATCATGTCTGGTCCGAACAACTCTCTATCGCCAACTTCTTCCCAGCATACAGGTGTGCGACACCTTCTTCCATAGAGTGCTTCGTATGGAGCCATGCCGATACTAGCATGATGACTGTTGTTGTAAGAGAATTCTGCCAATGGCAGATACTGATCCCAACATCCTTCCTTCTCTAAGGCGCAGGCGCGCAACATGTCTTCGAGTGTTTGTATTGTCCTTTCAGTCTGGCCGTCTGTCTAGGGGTAATAAGCTGTGTTCAATCGCAGTTGGGTCCTGAACGCCTGCTGCAATGAAGACCAGAATCGGGATGTAAACTTAGGATCCCGATCACTGATTATGCTTTCAGGAACACCGTGCAACCTTACCTTTCATATAAATCTGAGCCAGCTTCTATGTCGTGTAAGTCCCATTTACCGGTATGAAGTGTGCCGATTTGGTCAGTCTGTCGACCACTACCCAGACGGCATCGTAGCCTGCTTGAGTTCTGGGTAAACTTGTTACGAAGTCCATCGATATGCTCTGCCATTTCCACTTCGGGATGCTCAAGGGTTGAAGGGTGCCTGCCGGTCGCTGATGTTCAATCTTTACTTTCTGGCACACCATGCATTTGCTCACGTACCTTCCCACATCTCTTTTCATTCCTTTCCACCAAAAGTTCTTCTTCAAGAGTGTGTACATTTTGGTGGCTCCTGGTTGTATTGAATATTGACTCTTATGCGCTAGCTCCATGACCTCCTCCATCAGGAGTTTTGTAGGGACCACTATCCTCCCTTGGAAAGTAATTACGCCTTGCTGGTTCAGGCTAACCCCAAATTGGTTCCTCAGTCTCTTCAAGCAGTCGACGGCTTGCTGAGCATGTTTGATCCTTTCTAGTAGCTCGTCTAAGATTTGCACCGCCCAATATTCGGCCTCGCATTCGCTATTTGCCACTGCTAAGTCCAAGTTTTGAAATTCCTCTATCAGTCGATGCTCGGCTATCATCATGCTTGCAACTCCTGTGGTTTTTCTGCTCAAGGCATCTGCGATTACATTCGCCTTGCCGAGATGGTATTGCAATTCGAAGTTGTAGTCCTTTATGAACTCCATCCAACGACGTTGTCTCATGTTCAGCTCCTTTTGATGGAATAAATACTTGAGGCTCTTGTGATCACTGTACACTGTTACAGTTGCGCCGTACAAGTGATGACGCCATATCTTCAAGGCAAACACGATCGCAGCTAACTCCAGATCGTGTGTGGGGTAGTTTTCTTCGTGCGGCTTCAGTTGTCGGGATGCATACGCTACTGGTCTGCCGTATTGCATAAGTACACATCCCAAGCCTATCTTGGAGGCATCACAATATACCTCGAATGGTTCCTCCGAGTCTGGCAACGTCAGTACTGGAGCTGTTGTCAGCATTCTTTTCAACTATTGGAAACAGGCTTCACATTCTTGAGTCCATACGAAGGGGACTTCCTTTCTTGTTAATCGGGTAAGCGGCAATACCCTCTTCGAGAACCCTTCTATGAATCTTCGATAATATCCTGCTAGTCCAAGGAAACTCCTTATCTCTGAGACCGTCTTTGGTCGTTCCTAGTGTACTACTGCTTCGATCTTACTGGGATCCACTGCTACTCCTTTATCTGAAATTATGTGTCCAAGAAATTGGATCTCTGGCAACCAGAACTCGCACTTCGACGGTTTCGCATATAGTTGTTTCTCTCACAATACTTGTAGAACAATTCTCAAGTGTTCTGCATGCTCCTCTTTGCTCTTCGAGTATATTAGTATGTCGTCGATGAATACGACCACAAATTGATCCAAGTAAGGTTGGAAAATCTGATTCATGTACCCCATGAATACTGTCGGGGCATTGGTCAATCCGAAGGGAATGACTAGGTACTCGTAGTGTCCGTATCTAGATCTGAAGGCTGTCTTAGGGATGTCTTCCGGCCTGATCCGGATCTGATGGTATCCTGATCGGAGGTCGATCTTTGACAACACCTTCGCACCTCTTAACTGATCAATTAAGTCTTCGATACGAGGCAAGGGGTACCTGTTCTTGACAGTCACTTTGTTGAGTTGCCGATAGTCCGTGCAAAGTCTCATCGATCTGTCCTTCTTCTTTACAAGTAGAACTGGTGCTCCCCACGGGGATACACTGGGTCAGATAAAATTCTTCCCTAGTAGGTCTTCTAGCTGCTTCTTCAATTCTACCAATTCAAGGGGAGACATACGGTAGGGTGCAATTGAGATTGGTCCAGTCCCGAGAATAAGTTCAATAGAAAACTCCACTTCCCTTTCAGGGGGAAAGATGGTAATGTCGTCAAGAAATACATCCTCGAATTCTTTGACCACGGGAATGTTCATCAACGGTGTCTCGCTCGCACCTACTAGACCGGCTATTAGCATGAAAATGCAATCTCTTGATTCGACCGGTGGAGTATTGGGGAGTGGGGTCTCCATCATGTCCCCGCCGACTATTATATTTCGGCTGCTACAATCAATTACTACGTGCTACTTGGCCAGCCAATCCATACCCAATATCAGGTTTAGTTTGGCTAAGGGGAGGATTATGAAGTCTTGGTTGTACTTCTTTCCTTTATATCTGAATTCTACATTTTTACATGCGAAGTGAGACATTGTCACTTCCCCCGTCGCAGAGGTAACTTGCATTGGGGATTGCATTGGGCTCATGGTTAAGTTAAAAGGCTTTTGCCACATAGTCGGCAATGAAGGAATTGGTTGCTCCAGAGTCAAATAACACAGATAGTTCCTCACCACATATATTAATCGTACCTTTAACTAGTTCGGCCGCCCGGTTCGCCACATGTTGGTCCAGCGTGTAGACTCTGCCCACTCTTGGCGTCTCTATTGCTGGATGGGGTTCCCTCCATTGTGGACAGTCCTTGATGAAGTGTCCATCTTGGCCGCACTTGAAGCATTTCATCGAACCACTCAAACAGTTGCCGAAATGTGCCTTCCCATATCTGGGACAATTGGGAGCCCTGTTGCCATTTCCTCGAGGATTCCCGGGCCTCTTGAACTTGTTATCATCACGCCTGGGCTGCCATGGTCTGCCTCCGCTCTTCCCTCTCCATGGTCTGTTCCTAGTCATTGGAGCTCTGTGTCCGGATCCGCTGGTCTCCGTGGGCTTCCTTGTTTGCAAACCGACCGCCTCCAACTTTCTACATCGGTGTACTAAGGTGGCCATATCACAGATGTCGTTGCCAGCTACCAATTCGGCAATCCTAGCGGACATACCCCTTTGAAATTTTGCCGCCAGAAAATACGGCATGGGCATTGTTCCTCGGTAAGGGAGTTAGAGAATAATCTTTTTTCCAAAGCTCAGAAAATGCTTTGATACCATAAAAATTTAACACCCTAAATATATCCTCATCAAAGGTGTAACATTGCTTGACATTCAATGCGCGGAATCCATGTACTTAAGCGTGGTTAACTTAAAATTTACTAATGGGAATTAATTTCGTTCTTTTCCCTAACTTATCTATTCCTCTAATCATGAGTTTCTCTTTTGCTTTGTCTACGGTCTACTTACAAGTTAATTTCTTTTTGGTTACCCTGCTCATACTTATGCGCTATTTAGGGGCTCACTTACATGATCATAATTTTAGTTTTGATTACTACTAAGTAGGTAGTTACTTAAGTGTCTTATGCGGATAGTAACTTATGTTACTTAATCTTTCCTACTAATTTCATAGTCCATAAAACATAAACATCCAAAATATTGTACTTCAAACAAATATAGAATGTTCAAAATAGTCTAAGTGGCATAGTCTATTACAGTCATCCAAATTATAATCTTTGGTGCATCTTTAGTAAGGTGAACCCTCAATCCATAGGGATTCCATTTCCTGATCCATAATATAGTTTGCCAGCTCCCACTTTCCTTCAAATATTAGATCAAAAACTCTATCTAAAAGGGATGGTGTATTATCAACTTTATCTGCATATGGCTGCGCAGGTTCCTCTTCAATTTGCACCAACCTCTTTCCCTGCCTTACCCATTTGGTCATTTTTACCTGAAAGGGGATTTCCCAAAGGGGGGTGAGATTGGGGATCTCAGTAAGGACTCACAGTTGGAGCAACCTCCAAACCATGATGCTTACTCCTGCAATAGTCACATAATAACATGTACAATAATAGAATGGCAAAACATTTGAAGCATAGTTTGGAAAATAATCATGCTTTCATATCATCATACCAATCCTGCCATGGCAATTACTCTCCATGGTCTTATGGACGAATACCTAGGGTCCTCGTCAGGTTGCCTCTGTGGTATTAGTGCACAGGTCATCTTACAAAACTTACATGAATAAACATTAGTTCCAAACAACCAAGCATATCATGTAATGCATCATATAACATATTGCAGTCAAACCTCACTTTAACATAAAGGGGTGGCAACCATAGGGTAGCCGCTTCAACAACCATAAATCACTTACACAATAGTCTTGTCTTATCACTTCCCAAGAGTTCAGAGGGGTTCTTGGTCCTTGCTTGTTCCTTTGGTTTGGCCTAGTAACATAATCATCCTTAGTACATATTCATAAGATCTAACTTGGTTTTCTTCTTGATATAGATTCTGCCCTTTTAAACAAAATACCTAGGAGATGATTTTTCATTAATGGCTTTCATGTATAGGTCCTATTTTTATTATACATTTCGGCCATACATCATAATACCAAGAAAACATTCACAAATTTCTCTCCTAGGCCCATTAGGGTTCGGCCTTTTAGGGTCATACACTTAAAGGAAAATTTTAATATCATGTTCATGGGTTTAATGCTCACATAAAATGATAGATCCTTAAATCAAACCTTGGACAATACTTTTCTATACATTAAATTCGGTCATTTAGGGTTAAGGTCATAAAAAGGAGATTTTTCAAATGCTACTTTCATACACATCATGCTAACACTTTCCATGGTACCTAAAAAGAAAAATATCACACATTTAGGAAGGTATATAGGTTCGGCCATTTAGGGTTAATGCCTTTAGGAGATGATTTTTAAAGGATGCTTACTTATCATGCTAACACCATCACTTCAACCCTCTCCATGATACTTTAAAGAAAATATTAAACATTTAGTGACACGCCTAGGTTCGGCCATTTTGAGGTGATACACTTAGGAGGTGATTTTAAAGATGAAAGATGCATGCATGGCTTTATTAGTCCAAGATCTAGTCATATAAATTAGTTAGAGTTCATTCTACTCACTTGAAGGGATGAAGAGCTCATGAGATCTTACCTCAAAGATGATGTCTAAAATATAACTCTAACTAATGCTTCACACTTGATCTTCAAGGAGTCTTCTAGGGTTGAGAGTTGCTTCCAACAACCTCTTGGTTTCTCTCTTACTTGCTTGGCTTGATGAGGAGAGAAATGGCCGAAGCCAAGGGAAGAAGGAGAAGGAATGAGTCCTTTATCTTGTTGCTTGGTGCTTCACGGCCTTAGGGGGAGGAGGAAGCTCTTTGCTTGTTCTTTTATTCAAGCCTTGCAATCATTTCCTTGAGGTATTAGGTTATGACTTGTGAGTGTGGAGGAAGCTATCTACATGCATTGGGGTGAAGGGTACTTTAGTGTTACTTGTGAATGTGGGGGAAGTTATCTACATGCATTGGTGGTGAATGGTGTTTGGGTGTGGAATGTGAGCAATCTTTCCTTGTTCTTTGTATATGGCCGAGTGTGTAAGGATGAGAGGTGATGCATGTGTTCCACTTGGCACTTGACTTAGTTTGGTCTTTTGAGTGAGAGAGAAAATTCCTTGCTTGCCTTAGTTGATGGTCGTGACTTGTGGGAAAGATGGAAGATATTTTCCTAATTTTTAATTCAAATCTATTCATGATAAAGGCACATGATTCAAGGAGGGTTTGAGTGTGAATTTGCACTAGGGTTTCTTGGCTCCTTGAGTGATGTGGCCGTGAGGAGAGAGGAGCTTTGGTCATGTGACTTCCCTTGGTGACCGTGTATGCCTAGGGAGGAGGAAGATTTGACCTTGTAAGATGGCATGCATGGCTTGAGTGTGTAAGAAGAAAGCTTCCTTTTCTTGTAATGAGTGCGCCCTCCAAGGTGTGTAAGGAGAAAATGAGAGTTGCTTTTTGGCTAAAGTAGTTCACATGCATTGGTTAGAGTTGGAGTGTGTCTTACTCAATTTCTTGCATCACCTTTAGGGAATTGTTCCTATGCAAGATGACTGAAGGCATGTGTTTTAACCGCCATGTACTGAAGATGATAGCGCTCATTGAGAAGCTAGAGGGTCTAGGGTTCACAATGGATGCTGAATTAATTAATGACTTAGTTCTATCATCACTTCCTCCTTCTTTTAGTGAATTCATAATGAATTACAACATGCATGGGATACTTGTGAGCTTGCTAGAGTTGTTAAGTATGTTAACAACTGCTGAAATGTCTATCAAGAAGGATGAGACACAAGCTCTTGTTATTGGTGGGCCTAAAAGGGTCAAGGGTATGGGCAAGGAGCCTGCAAAAGGTAACTCCCTTAAGCCCAAAGGAAAATCCAATAAGAAAAAGGGCAAAGAGAAAGGTAAGAGTGCACCCAAGGACAAAAACGATGTTGTATGCTTCCATTGTGGCAAGAATAGCCATTGGAAGAAGAATTGTCCAGACTACCTGAAGAGTGTGAAGGAGCATGGTGATGCTTCTACCTCAGGTATTTACATAGTTGAGATAAATTATTCTTGTGCTAATCCGACTTCATGGGTATTGGATACCGGTTGTGGTTCTTATAATCTGAAATGTGATTGCAGGTGCTTAGGAGCCCTAGAAGATTGGAGAAGAACGAGGTGGACCTCCGCGTTGGTGATGGAGCAAGAGTTGCTGCTCATGCTTGTGGAGATACCGACCTCATTAGCCTACGAGCCTCTTATTGCATTTTAATAATTGTCTTTATGTTTCCGGCATTTCTAGAAACATTATTTCTATTTCTTGTTTAGAACAAGATGGTTTTTCTTTCTCTATTAGGGACGGTACATTTTCTATCATTTTGAGTGATATTATTTTTGGTACTGCTTCTTTAATAAATGGCTTGTATGTTTTGGAAATGGGAACTGAAGTGCTCAATGTAGATGTGAAATGACCTAGGATAGATAATCAATCCTATCTTTGGCATTATAGACTGGGCACATAAATGAAACAAGATTGTCTAGGATGCATAGAGATGGATACCTAGATTCCAAGGACTTGGAATCCTATGGACAATGTGAATCTTGTCTAGCTGGGAAAATGATTCATCAAAAGCCCAATGGGCTTGATATTCATAGGGCTAGTGAGTTATTAGAACTCATTCACTCTGATGTATGTGGCCCAATGTCTATTGAGGCTAGAGGAGGATACTCCTATTTCATTACCTTTACTGATGAAGTAGAGAAACAGCATGGCAAGATGATTAAGTCATTGCGATCAGATCATGGTGGTGAATATCTGAGCCATGAGTTTCAGGATTATCTAAGAGAAAATGGAATTCTCTCGCAGTTTACTGCACTTTACACACCACACCAAAATGGTGTCTTCGAAAGGAGAAACAAGACCTTGTTAGACATGGTTAGGTCTATGATGAGTGAGACTCAACTTCCAAAAACATTTTGGGGATATGCCTTAGACACAGCGGCATACCTTCTAAATAGGGTACCGTCTAAATCTGTTCAGACCACACCATATAAGATATGGAACGGTAAGAGACCCAACCTGAGTTACCTCAGCGTATCGGGATCGCCAGCTTATGTCAAAGCGTTGGCATCAGAGAAGCTTAGTGCTAAGAGTACTAAATGTCTGTTTGTGGGATATCCCAAAGGTACTAAAGGATACTACTTTTACTCCATGGATGAACACAAGGTGTTTGTGTCAAAGAATTCTGACTTCCTTGAGAAGGATTTGATCTATCAAGGAGCCAGTGGGAGTAAGATTAATCTTGAAGAAGTTCAAGAACCACATGAACAGATTGAGGAACCCGAGTCTGCTCCGCAGGCGACGTTCTCCAATGGAGAAGTAAACACACAACTCTGTAGGTCAACAAAGGTCATCCATCCACTTGAGAGGTATGGGTTTGTGATTGAGAATCAGCAAACCGTCGAGGATGATGAACCAAGTAACTACGAAGAGTCAGTCAAGGATGTTGACTCTTCTAGATGGCTCGGAGCCATGGAATCTGAAATGGATTCGATGTATCAAAACAAGGTTTAACCTTGATTCCTAAACCGCAAGGAATAGTTCCTATCGGTAACAAATGGGTCTTTAAAAGAAAGACTGATGCAGATGGCAACATTCAGACCTACAAAGCTAGGTTGGTGGCGAAAGGGTATCGTCAAAAATAAGGAGTTGAATATGATGAGACTTTCTCACCGGTTGCCATGATCAAATCTATGAGGATCATGCTTGCAATAGTAGCAGGCATCAAGGAGTTGGAATATTTGTTTTGATGAAATCGTTAAGAGTAACGGTTTTATCAAGAACGAGGATGAACCTTGTGTTTACAAGAAGGTTAGTGGGAGTAATGTCGTCTTCCTGGTACTTTATGTAGATGACGTATTTTTAATAGGAAATGACATCCCCACATTAAAAATAACGAAATAGTGGCTTTCAAAAGGCTTCACCATGAAGGATATGGGAGAAGCGGCCTTTATACTTGGTATAAAGGTCACTGGACAGCAGTCAAGACCATCCTTAAGTACTTAAGAAGAACTAAGGATGTGTTTCTGGTCTATGGTGGGGTTGATGAGCTTTCAGTGAAAGGGTTCACTGATGCCAGCTTCCAGAGTGACAAAGATGACTGTAAGTCACAATCAGTGTTCGTGTTCACCTTAAATGGTGGGGCAGTATCTTGGAAGAGTTCCAAGCAGGAGACAACAACAGATTCAACGACAGAAGCTGAATACATAGCTGCTTCAGACGCGGCTAAGGAGGCCGTGTGGATGCGGCTAAGGAGGCCGTGTGGATCAAGAAGTTCATATCTGAACTAAGGGTGGTTCCAAGCGTAGATGAGCCCATACAGTTGCTTTACGAAAGCACTGAAGCCATTGCGCAGTCAAAGGAACTTAGGTCTCATCAATGATCTAAACACGTGCTCCGCAGATATCACCTGATTAGAGTAATCATTGATAGGATGGATGTAAAGATGGGTTATGTTCCCACAGATGATAACCTAGCCAATTCTCTGACAAAGGCTGTTTCTCAGAGAAAATATGATAGTCATTATGAGGCTTTGGGTATACGACTTAGGTCTGATTGGCTCTAGGCCAAGTGGGAGCTTGTTAGTATATGTATGTCCTAGAGACAATCTTTTGATTAGATTAGGACATAAGTGGACTTTGTATTGTCGCAAATAAATAAAAGCATTCTTTATCCCGTTTCATATTTTGTCTCGATATTACTGTTAATATTATATATGAGTAACTGGATAAACCCATTGGAATAAAATAGGTATCTCTTGAGTATCTGTGATGAGATCACGATCATGAGGATTCAAGGATACTGGATGTTTATTCCTAATTTTAGGTTCCTAGTCTAGAGACACTGAGAATGGGGATCAGTGATCTCGGGTAAGGCTAGCACGACTTATCTACTTGTATTCGGATGCAAGGTAAAGACCTAATGAGCTACAGATATGGAGATGTCTTAGCTAAAGTCGTGGGTGGACCTATAAGGGTATAGCTCGCACTGAACAGACCCACCAAAGAGACTCTATGAGGAAATCTCACAGAGAGTATCATTGGAGTAGTCTCTTTATATTTGGGTATGTCTTTCCTTAGACCAGAAGTTATTACCTACACTGTGTTCTAGAAGGCATACTTTGACTGTATACCTCGTCTTCCTGAAACATGGAGACTCATAGGTATACTGTTGGGCTTGTCTTGAAAGAGCAAAGGGCTAGGGTGATAAGCTGAAGGAATTCGTCAAATCTCTGTGAGAGATTAGGTTATCTGTAAATCGGAGAAATCGGGATGACATTTACAGGGACTCGAGAATCTATGCATAGTAAAAGAGATCATGAGATGATCTGCCTTTAGAGTCAGTAAATTGAAGATTCTCTATTTCGAATAAAGCTTACCCTAAACCGCAAGGGTTGATACGTTTCCTTACCCTAGGTTTTATGGGAAGGTAACCGAGACGAAAGGAAACACATACGGCAACCAAATTTGTGTAATGTAACACCCTTAATATATCCTCATCAAAGGTGTAACATTGCTTGACATTCAATGCGCGGAATCCATGTACTTAAGCGTGGTTAACTTAAAATTTACTAATGGGAATTAATTTCGTTCTTTTCCCTAACTTATCTATTCCTCTAGTCATGAGTTTCTCTTTTGCTTTGTCTACGGTCTACTTACAAGTTAATCTCTTCTTGGTTACCTTGCTCATACTTATGCGCTATTTAGGGGCTTACTTACATGATCATAATTTTAGTTTTGACTACTACTAAGTAGGTAGTTACTTAAATGTCTTATGCGGATAGTGACTTATGTTACTTAATCTTTCCTACTAATTTCATAGTCCATAAAACATAAACATCCAAAATATTGTACTTCAAACGCATATAAAATGTTCAAAATAGTCTAAGTGCCATAGTCTATTACAGTCATCCAAATTATAATCTTTGGTGCAACTTTAGTAAGGTGCACCCTCAATCCATAGGGATTCCATTTCCTGATCCATAATATAGTTTGCCAGCTCCCACTTTCCTTCAAATATTAGATCAAAAACTCTATCTAAAAAAGATGGTGTATTATCAACTTTATCTGCACATGGCTGCGCAGGTTCCTCTTCAATTTGCACCAACCTCTTTCCCTGCCTTACCCATTTGGTCATTTTTACCTGAAAGGGGATTTCCCAAAGGGGATGAGATTAGGGATCTCAGTAAGGACTCAAAGTTGGAGCAACCTCCAAACCATGATGCTTACTCCTGCAATAGTCACATAATAACATTTACAATAATAGAATGGCAAAACATTTGAAGTATAGTTTGGAAAATAATCATGCTTTCATATTATCATATCAATCCCGCCATGGCAATTACTCTCCATGGTCTTATGGACGAATACCCAGGGTCCTCGTCAGGTTGCCTCTGTGGTATTAGTGCACAGGCCATCTTACAAAACTTGCATGAATAAACATTAGTTCCAAACAACCAAGCATATCATGCAATGCATCATATAACATATTGCAGTCAAACCTCACTTTAACATAAAGGGGTGGCAACCATAGGGTAGCCGCTTCAACAACCATAAATCACTTACACAATAGTCATGTCTTATCACTTCCCAAGAGTTCAAAGGGGTTCTTGGTCCTTGCTTGTTCCTTTGGTTTGGCCTAGTAACATAATCATCCTTAGTACATATTCATAAGATCTAACTTGGTTTTCTTCTTGATATAGATTCTGCCCTTTTAAACAAAATACCTAGGAGATGATTTTTCATTAATGGCTTTCATGTATAGGTCCTATTTTTATTATACAAATTTCTCTCCTAGGCCCATTAGGGTTCATCATAATACATGTTCAAATGACATAACATTCACACATTAAATTCGGTCATTTAGGGTTAAGGTCATAAAAAGGAGATTTTTCAAATGCTACTTTCATACACATCATGCTAACACTTTCCATGGTACGTAAAAAGAAAAATATCACACATTTAGGAAGGTATATAGGTTCGGCCCTTTAGGGTTCATGCCTTTAGGAGATGATTTTTAAAGGATGCTTACTTATCATGCTAACACCATCACTTCAACCCTCTCCATGATACTTTAAATAAAATATTAAACATTTAGTGACACACCTAGGTTCGGCCATTTTGAGGTGATACACTTAGGAGGTGATTTTAAAGATGAAAGATGCATGCATGGCTTTATTAGTCCAAGATCTAGTCATATAAATTAGTTAGAGTTCATTCTACTCACTTGAAGGTCATGAGATCTTACCTCAAAGATGATGTCTAAAATATAACTCTAACTAATGCTTCACACTAGATCTTCAAGGAGTCTTCTAGGGTTGAGAGTTGCTTCCAACAACCTCTTGGTTTCTCTCTTACTTGCTTGGCTTGATGAGGAGAAAAATGGTCGAAGCCAAGGGAAGAAGGAGAAGGAATGAGTCCTTTATCTTGTTGCTTGGTGCTTCACGGCCTTAAGGGGAGGAGGAAGCTCTTTGCTTGTTCTTTTATTCAAGCCTTGCAATCATTTCCTTGAGGTATTAGGTTATGACTTGTGAGTGTGGAAGAAGTTATCCACATGCATTGGGGTGAAGGGTACTTGAGTGTAACTTGTGAATGTGGGGGAATTTATCTACATGTATTGGTGGTGAATGGTGTTTGGGTGTGGAGTGTGAGCAATATTTCCTTGTTCTTTGTTGATGGCCGAGTGTGTAAGGATGAGAGGTGATGCATGTGTTCCACTTGGCACTTGACTTAGTTTGGTCTTTTGAGTGAGAGAGAAAATTCCTTGCTTGCCTTAGTTGATGGCCGTGACTTGTGGGAAAGATGGAAGATATTTTCCTAATTTTTAATTCAAATCTATTCATGATAAAGGCACATGATTCAAGGAGGGTTTGAGTGTGAATTTGCACTAGGGTTTCTTGGCTCCTTGAGTGATGTGGCCGTGAGGAGAGAGGAGCTTTGGTCATGTGACTTCCCCTGGTGACCGTGTATGCCTAGGGAGGAAGAAGATTTTACCTTGTAAGATGGCATGCATGGCTTGAGTGTGTAAGAAGAAAGCTTCCTTTTCTTGTAATGAGTGCGTCTTCCAAGGTGTGTAAGGAGAAAATGAGAGTTGCTTTTTGGCTAAAGGAGTTCACATGCATTGGTTAGAGTTGGAGTGTGTCTTACTCAAGTTCTTGCATCACCTTTCTTTGTCTTGTGTAGCGCCTAAGGTGGGAAAAGCAATCTCATCCCCTTTTTCTCTTTGCTAGACCGAGGTGGACATGTGAGGAGGGTGAAATCTTCATTCAAATTGTCCAATCACGTGTTGCCACCTCATCTAGGGTTCATTCTTGAATTGGGTTGGGCTTGGTGAGCGTCTTGGCCCATTAAGTTAATAAGTGTTGGACCATTAGTAATTGGGTCAAGGCTAAGTGGTGTGGGCTTGGATATTTGTTTAGATACTAATTGGGCCATTTCTTATAAAATGGGCTTGCATTGCTTTGGGCTTAAATCCTTTAACTTAGTCATATTCTTAAGTAGGTTGGGCTTTAACTTTATTTGGGCTTTAAACCACATTGGGCTAAGTTATTAATTATCTTATTTAAAGTGGGTTCTAACTTAGGACTAATGTTGCTTATTCAAAGTTACTCGTTCATTGAATATGGGCTTGATCGCTTTTCATTTCATTCCATTAGGCTAATTTCGAGTACATGAATTTTGGGTTATTACATCCACCCTACCTAATAAAATTTTCGTCCCGAAAATTACAACTATTCTAGGTCGGGATACTTCTGTCGGATCTCGTCTTCTCGCTCCCAGGTTGCTTCTTCGGGAGTCCTTCCTTGCCATTGCACCTTCACCATGGGTATTACTTTGCTACGAAGGCGCTTTTCTTCTTTGTCTAAAATCTTGTAGGGTACCGCCGGGATGTTCAGGTTGGGTCTTACTTCCACAGTATCTGGTAATACAACATGAGAGGGATCCGCCAAATACTTCTTTAACTGGCTTACATGGAATACATCGTGGAGATTTACCAGATTGGGTGGTAATGCTAACTGATAGGCTAGGTCCTACCTTTTTCAGAATCTGATAGGGACGGATATAGCGTGGGCTTAACTTCCTTACACCAAGAGCTCTGCCAACACCAGTAACAGGGGAGAGTTTGATGAATACATGATCCCCTACTTCAAATTCTAGGGGTCGGTGCTTCAAGCCATAGTAACTTTTCTGTCGATCTTGGGCTTTTCGCAGCCTGTCGCGGATCATCTTGATCTGTTCCGTCGTTTCTATGATCATGTCTGGTCCGAACAACTCTCTATCGCCAACTTCTTCCCAGCATACAGGTGTGCGACACCTTCTTCCATAGAGTGCTTCGTATGGAGCCATGCCGATACTAGCATGATGACTGTTGTTGTAAGAGAATTCTGCCAATGGCAGATACTGATCCCAACATCCTTCCTTCTCTAAGGCGCAGGCGCGCAACATGTCTTCGAGTGTTTGTATTGTCCTTTCAGTCTGGCCGTCTGTCTAGGGGTAATAAGCTGTGTTCAATCGCAGTTGGGTCCTGAACGCCTGCTGCAATGAAGACCAGAATCGGGATGTAAACTTAGGATCCCGATCACTGATTATGCTTTCAGGAACACCGTGCAACCTTACCTTTCATATAAATCTGAGCCAGCTTCTATGTCGTGTAAGTCCCATTTACCGGTATGAAGTGTGCCGATTTGGTCAGTCTGTCGACCACTACCCAGACGGCATCGTAGCCTGCTTGAGTTCTGGGTAAACTTGTTACGAAGTCCATCGATATGCTCTGCCATTTCCACTTCGGGATGCTCAAGGGTTGAAGGGTGCCTGCCGGTCGCTGATGTTCAATCTTTACTTTCTGGCACACCATGCATTTGCTCACGTACCTTCCCACATCTCTTTTCATTCCTTTCCACCAAAAGTTCTTCTTCAAGAGTGTGTACATTTTGGTGGCTCCTGGTTGTATTGAATATTGACTCTTATGCGCTAGCTCCATGACCTCCTCCATCAGGAGTTTTGTAGGGACCACTATCCTCCCTTGGAAAGTAATTACGCCTTGCTGGTTCAGGCTAACCCCAAATTGGTTCCTCAGTCTCTTCAAGCAGTCGACGGCTTGCTGAGCATGTTTGATCCTTTCTAGTAGCTCGTCTAAGATTTGCACCGCCCAATATTCGGCCTCGCATTCGCTATTTGCCACTGCTAAGTCCAAGTTTTGAAATTCCTCTATCAGTCGATGCTCGGCTATCATCATGCTTGCAACTCCTGTGGTTTTTCTGCTCAAGGCATCTGCGATTACATTCGCCTTGCCGAGATGGTATTGCAATTCGAAGTTGTAGTCCTTTATGAACTCCATCCAACGACGTTGTCTCATGTTCAGCTCCTTTTGATGGAATAAATACTTGAGGCTCTTGTGATCACTGTACACTGTTACAGTTGCGCCGTACAAGTGATGACGCCATATCTTCAAGGCAAACACGATCGCAGCTAACTCCAGATCGTGTGTGGGGTAGTTTTCTTCGTGCGGCTTCAGTTGTCGGGATGCATACGCTACTGGTCTGCCGTATTGCATAAGTACACATCCCAAGCCTATCTTGGAGGCATCACAATATACCTCGAATGGTTCCTCCGAGTCTGGCAACGTCAGTACTGGAGCTGTTGTCAGCATTCTTTTCAACTATTGGAAACAGGCTTCACATTCTTGAGTCCATACGAAGGGGACTTCCTTTCTTGTTAATCGGGTAAGCGGCAATACCCTCTTCGAGAACCCTTCTATGAATCTTCGATAATATCCTGCTAGTCCAAGGAAACTCCTTATCTCTGAGACCGTCTTTGGTCGTTCCTAGTGTACTACTGCTTCGATCTTACTGGGATCCACTGCTACTCCTTTATCTGAAATTATGTGTCCAAGAAATTGGATCTCTGGCAACCAGAACTCGCACTTCGACGGTTTCGCATATAGTTGTTTCTCTCACAATACTTGTAGAACAATTCTCAAGTGTTCTGCATGCTCCTCTTTGCTCTTCGAGTATATTAGTATGTCGTCGATGAATACGACCACAAATTGATCCAGTCAATCCAAGGGAATGACTAGGTATCGTAGTGTCCGTATCTGAAGGCTGTCTTAGGGATGTCTTCGGCCTGATCCGGATCTGATGGTATCCTGATCGGAGGTCGATCTTTGACAACACCTTCGCACCTCTTAACTGATCAATTAAGTCTTCGATACGAGGCAAGGGGTACCTGTTCTTGACAGTCACTTTGTTGAGTTGCCGATAGTCCGTGCAAAGTCTCATCGATCTGTCCTTCTTCTTTACAAGTAGAACTGGTGCTCCCCCACGGGGATACACTGGGTCAGATAAAATTCTTCCCTAGTAGGTCTTCTAGCTGCTTCTTCAATTCTACCAATTCAAGGGGAGACATACGGTAGGGTGCAATTGAGATTGGTCCAGTCCCGAGAATAAGTTCAATAGAAAACTCCACTTCCCTTTCAGGGGGAAAGATGGTAATGTCATCAAGAAATACATCCTCGAATTCTTTGACCACGGGAATGTTCATCAACGGTGCTCCGCTCGCACCTACTAGACCGGCTATTAGCATGAAAATGCAATCTCTTGATTCGACCGGTGGAGTATT
>NW_026896325.1:0-21461 GCF_033153095.1 Gastrolobium bilobum | reverse complement strand
TGTCTTGTTGGGAGGTTTGGTGAGTGGGACACAGGAGGATCTCACTGGCATTCCTGTGGTGAGTTGTTGCCTGGTGTGGACCTATTGCTTTAGCTCCATACCGGATGTCGCCACCAGAGTTGGCTGAATTGAAGTAGTGTTCTGAGGGTCTTTCGGCGAAAGACTTCTTCGACTGAGCGTGTCTCTTTGGGAGCACCGGTTATTTTTGTGGTAAGGTAAGAGGCCTTACGCCATTACTTAAGCGTGATGGTGCTCTGTTTGAGGATGTGAAATTCTCTTCAGGGAAACCGAGTGTGTAACACTTAGAATTGGTGGCAAGGCCACGTGTGATCTTGTATATGCGAGGCAGTGCATGTACAAGTAGCTTGTGAGTTGAGTGGTCTCCATGACTCTAGGATTTTATGTTGAGTTTTTTTTTTTTATGCTTCGTAAGTAGTTGGCATGTTAACACCAGGGGTAGTGTCAAACATGAAATGAGCACCATGAACTGTGATAATAAATCAATGTTATTTCACCTTTGACTAACTCTCGATTTTGCAGATACCCTGGAGATTGAGGTATACCGTTACATAGAGTTTTTAGCTATTATGTTATTGAAATTGAAATTTTTGCAGGTGTACGTGAACTAAGGTACGTTACTATATAATTGAGTTGGTTAACTAACATGTATTGGTGGAATTAAACATAAATATGATTTAACACTTTGAACAGAATATGAATTTATTCTGAGGATATTGATTATAATTGCTAGTCTTGTTGAGGTTAGAGTCATGGAATAAGACCCAACTCACTCGAGTGTTGCGTGGATTAGAGTTTGTGGGGTAGGTCACCTCTATTGAGAGAATGACTGATGATCCCAGAGAATCGGATGACGCCGTGACGTCATTGCGAAACTTCGAGTTCTGACGATGACCTCTTTGTTTGAGGGTGCACTTCTCGAGATTGAGACTGTGAGAGTCAGGAATGAGCTTTTGGAGAAGAACCAAGATGGTGTGTCGTGGATTGAAGAAGGACATAGTGGTGTATGTGTCCAAGTGTTTGATTTGCCTGAAAGTGAAGATTGAACACCAGAAGCCGTCTGGTGAACTTCAACCTCTTGAGGTACTGCAGTGGAAGTGGGAAGATATTTCCATGAACTTCGTGATGGGTTGGCCTAAAACCCAGGCTGTTAATGACTCTTTTGGGTCATTGTGGACAGATTGTCAAAGTCTGGCCACTTTCTTCTGGTAAAGGTGATCTTCTCGTCAAAGCAGTTGGCCAAACTGTCGTTCGCGAGATCGTGAGTCTTCACGGGGTGCCCGAGAGTATCATTAGTGATAGGGACCCGAAGTTCACATCTCGGTTCGGGGAGGCGCTGCTGAGAGCTTTTGGAACTCAGTTGAGACTGAGTACAGCCTATCACCCTCAGACTGTAGGACAGACTGAGCGGACCCTGCAGATCTTGGAGGACATGTCGAGGGCGTGCACCTTGGAGTAGGGCCCTGCATGGGATAGGTACCTGTCATTGGTAGAGTTTTGTGATTGTGTGTGCCTTGCTAGCCTGGGCATGGGACCCTACGAGGCACTGTTTGGTAGGAGGTGTAGAACTCCTACCTGTTGGTCTGAGATTGGAGATAAAAAGAGTTGTTTGGATTGGACCTTGTCCGATTTACCATATGTCGGGTTAGATGATCAGAGGAAAGCTTATGCAGACGCTTAGTCGTCAGGAGGATTACGTTGATGTTGAGCATCGTTCACTGAAGTTCGGTAAGGGTGAGCACGTGTTTGTGAAGCTTTCACTGTCACTGGTGTTGTTCGGGCACTTGGAGTGAGGAAACTGAGCCCGCGGTTCTTTGGGCCATACCAGTTACGTGGTAGAGTAGGATCTATTTTCCTACCAGTTTGCCTTGACTTCGAACTTGGACAGCACCCAAGACGCGTTTTTCGTGTCTCAACTTCGCAAGTTTGTAGCGGATCCTTCGCACGTGGTGCAACCGGATGTTGTGGAGGTTCGGGAGAACTTGAAAACTCCCGTCGGATCACTAAAGATTCTCGATCGTGGCGAGAAGCAGCTGAGGAGCAAGATTATTTCGATGGTCAGATAACGTTGAACAGGGAGAATTCCTGAAGGGTAATTCTGGAAGCGAGAGAACGAGTTTCTCTGGCAGTATCCCGCGCTTCGGGACAGATATGTTTTCTGATTTTGAGGTCAAAATCCTAAAAAGGTGGGGTGAATGTAAGAACCTGCACCGTTAATTAAGGGATTTAATTAATTAATTATGTGAAATTAGGAAATAATTCTATAATTGACCCTAATAATTATTATGTGGCTTTAATAATTATAATTAGTGAGTAATAATGCTAAAAGTCACTTTTCTGACGAAAAGTGCAGACACCGGTTCTGCTAGTCGGTTAAAATGCGTACCGAAAAAGTATCTCGGAAAATTATAATAAGTGCATGAATATTACTAGAATAATATATAGGACTTGTAAAACGAGTTTCAGGTCAAAATAATGAGAACTGGTGCCAGAAACTGATACTGGCTATGGAAAGCGCGTACCGAAAAGGTGCTGCGAAAAATAAAATAAAAATATGATAAATCTTGTAAAATTGAGTAGGTTCAGAACCCTAAGTTTGGGATTAAAATGCTAAGCGTAGCTATTTATGATAATACTGTGTGTTAGTGACTTAACCGCCTATATATAGTGCTTGGCACTAAACCCTAGGCTGATACTCAGCCATTTTTACGTGAGTGGCTGCTGGTGGTTGCTACCCTTTGCCTTCTCCACCATTTCTTGACCTTCCTTGTAGCTTTTCTTCACTTTTCCTTCACCAATCATCCTTGTGTGAGTGAGATAAAGCCTTGGGAGTGGGTGTGAGACCTTCTTGCTGAGTTGGAGCTGCTGTGTGAGGGGTGGTAATTGCTGCCTCTGAGTTTGTTGAGGGTGTGAACCTTTGGCTTGGCATTTGTGGTGCCAAGAAGCCATCTTTGGTGCTAAGAACCAACCTTTGGTGTGTCATTTTCGTTTCCTTGTGTGTGCTGGACTTTGGGAGCTTCAAGTGAGCTCCAAGAGCATCATCCTTTTCTGTTTTAAGCTTGGGTAAGTTGTTGAACCCATGATCTTGAGTTTTTATGCTTAAAAGTGGAACCTTGATGCATGAAATGGATTAAAGTTGATAACTTAATGTTGGGTAATGTTAAACACACCTTAAATCGCATGTTTAAGCTTCTGTATGCTTGAAATGAACCACCTTCGTTGGATATCTTCGCGAAATGCAAAAAAACTGTATTCTGTAGTGAAATATCCGGATATGCATATCGGGATATGGATATCCGGATATGGATATCCGGATTTCGGGACAGCAACGAACCTGTCTTGGTAAAAATTCAATATCTTGAGCTACAGAGCTCCAAATCGGGTGCCGTTTGGACATATGTGAAGCTAACACATAGGGCTACAACCCTGTCAAATTTAGTAGCCAATGGATAAGTGGTTTGAACTCAGTGTTAGTTTAAAGTCGCGTCTTGGTTGCTGGAAATTCAGTTGGCAGCAGTCACTTTGCGAAATTCATAACCTAAGCTATACAACTCCGATTGAGACATAAGATATGTCGTTGGAAAGCTTGTGATGTCTAGTTTAACATAATAAAATCTCAGAATTTTTGGGAAAGAATTACAACTTCAGTTTTAATAAAATGGAACCTTGGGAGCGATATCTCGCGAAATGCAGAAACTGCATTCTGTCGCGAAATATCCGGATATGATATCCGGATATGATATCCGGATATTGATATCCGGATATGGGCTTGGAGATATCCGGATATGGATATCCGGATATGCCCCCGACATATATCCGGATATTCTGGGATTTCGAAGAACAGTAGCTGTGCTGTGAGGACAGTAGGCTATTGGGGGTTTGTGGACCCTAGATTGATGAGATTGATCTTCTGTTTTAATTAAACTAAGTCAGAATCAAGTGATTAAGGGCTTATGGCTTGGTGAGAAGCCTTAAGACATAAAGCTTAATGAAAAGGCGTTGACTTTAATTTGTATGCATGTGGTACATGTTATTGATTTATATTTGGTCCATATCAGATTGTGATCTGCTGTGATTGGACTTTGAGCTTGTGGCATTGGATAGCTAGCTTAGAGGTAAGCTTTCGTGTCCTCGGTTTAGCCATGTTGTGGTTCCACCATGTCCCATGGGGGTATGGTTTATGCATGTTGTGTACATGCTTTTGGATATTTGATATTTTGATTGAACTTTACATGTAATGGCTTTTAATATGCATGTGTTGTTTCATCTTGACGGAAAGCCTGAGTATGTAGCGCCATACAAGACGGTGTACCGGGGTGAATGCAAGTGGTACTTGCACGGTGTGTAGGTGATAGACGTATACCTGCACTGTCTCTGGCTAGTAGATTAGTATTGAAACACATGACATGATTATCTGCTGCATTGCATTATTTTAGAAATGATAAATGATAAACTGGTTTTGAACTTATATTGTACATGTAAGTGAGCTTGGGGTGGAAGATCCTTGAGGACTCACTGACTTACTGAGATTTCTAGATTAGAAATCTTACCCCACGTTTGGGGAATGCTTATTTCAGGATCAGGTAGTATGGGTACTGATGCCTCAGGCGGCAGGAGGCCGGAGCTTAGCTGATTATGTTGTTTCTGCTTACTTGTTAGCATGACTGGATATTGATGTTGATTATGTTTTACGCCTTTTAATATTATGTTGTTGTTGAGACTGATGTTGGGCATGTTGCCTTATTTGAGTGAGCATGGGGATTGTCCATGACACTTTCTGTTAGTACTTTTTCGATTGGAGTTGTATAAACTGTTAGATGGTCCGGCCTACATTGTTGTAGTTCCGTGACTAGAGCCACACTTATATTATCTATGTTATGAGGTATTTCAGTTATCTGTTTTATTGCAATTACATACAGGCGATGTTTTATTAATTGATTATTAAGCAAGTTGGTATTGTTAATGACATCATAATTGAAAAGAAAAAGTAATTCCGCATTTTTAATTAAGCGCAACTTAATACGATATTATGATAACATTACCGGATATATACGGGGTGTTACAAGATACATATCATAAGGCACTCGCACTTAGTAAAAGTGAATCTCCGAAGCTGATACACGTGAAACACGTGGTGGATGTTGGCCAAGTTCGGAGACAAGGTAAGCTGGTAGGAAACAGGCCCTACCCTACCAAGTATCTGGTATGGCCCAATGAATCTCAGGATAAGCTTCCTCACTCTGAGAGCCCGACCAACACCGGTGATAGGTGAAAGTCTCAAAAACACGTGCTCACCCTCACTGAACTCCAGGGGTCGATGCTTGTCATCATAGTAACTCTTCTAGCGATTCTGCGCCTGCTTCAACTTCTCTCTGATCATCTGGATCTGCTGGGTGGTCTCTTGGACAAAGTCCAAACCAAATAACTCTCGATCTCCAACCTCAGACCAACAGGTAGGAGTCTGACACCTCCTACCATATAGTGCCTCGTAGGGTGCCATGCCCAGGCTAGCATGAAAACTGTTGTTATACGAAAATTCAACCAATGGTAGGTACATATCTCATGCTGAGCCCTGCTCCAATGTGTAAGCCCTAATGATGTCCTCCAAAGTCTGAATGGTCCGCTCAGTCTGTTCATCTGTCTGAGGGTGATAAGTTGTACTCAATCTCAACTGAGTACCAAAAGCTCCCTGCAGCGCCTCCCAGAATCGAGTAGTGAACTTCGGGTCTCTATCACTAATGATACTCTCGGGCACCCCGAGAAGCATCACAATCTCGCGAACATATAGTTTGGCCAACTTCTCAGTAGTGAAGCTCACCTTCACAGGAAGAAAATGGGCAGACTTGGTCAACCTGTCCACAATGACCCAAATAGAGTCACAACTAGCCTGAGTCTTAGGCAATCCCACTACGAAGTCCATGGAAATGCTCTCTCACTTCCATTGCAGAATCTTAAGAGGTTGAAGTTTATCAGGAGGTTTCTGGTGTTCAATAATTACTTTCTGGCATATCAAACACTTGGACACATAAACAACTATATCTATCTTCATGCCCGACCATCAGAAATTCCTCTTGAAGTCTTGACACATCTTTGTAGCTCTAGGGTGGATAGTGAGTTGGCCCTTATGAACCTCTGTCATCACCTCCTCAGTCAATGGACCTCTAGGAATTACAATCCTTTTCTGGAACATCAATAATCCGTCTTCATTCCAAGACACACCATCTTGATTTTTCACATAATCAAAGCACTCTCTTTGCACTTGCGCCTCTTTAATCTTCTCCATTAGCTCATTTTTGACTCTTACAGTCTCCATCTCGATAAGTGCATCCCCAAATAAAGAGGTCACTGTCAAATCCCGAAACTTCTCAATCACGTCAAAGTCACCTATCATCAAATTGGATAAACTTACGGATTTCTGACTCAAAGCATTAGCTACCACATTGGGCTTTCCAGGGTGGTACTTCAACTCAAAGTCGTAGTCCTTCAGAAATTCCATCCATCTTCTATGTCTCATATTCATCTCCTTCTGATCAAACAAGTACTTCAGACTCTTGTGGTCACTGAACACAGCAAACTTCATGCCATAAAGGTAATGCCTCCAAATTTTACAGGCAAACACGATCGCAGTCAACTCCAGGACATGAGTCGGGTAGTTCTCCTCATGAGGCTTCAACTTCCTCGAATCATATGCAATCACTCTATCAGTTTGCATCAGTACACAGCCCAGCCCCTTCCCAGAGGCATCACAATACAGCTCAATCTGCTCCACAGGATTAGGAAGGACCAACACAGGTGCAGTGGTTAGTTTCTCCTTCAACTCCTGAAAGCATTCTTCACACTCGTGAGTCCGCACAAATGGAGTCTCCTTCCGGGTAAGGCGAGTCAGTGGCAATACCATCTTGGAGAATCCCTCAATGAACCTTCTATAGTAACCTGCCAATCCCAGGAAACTCCTCACTTCAGTAAGTGTTTTGGGTCTCTCCCAATCCAACACTGCCTCAATCTTGTTCGGATCTACTGCAACTCCCTATGCAAAAATTACATGCCCAAGGAATTTCATTGACTTGAGCCAAAACTCACACTTTGAAGGTTTAGCATAAAGCTTTTTCTCCTTCAGCACCTGTAACACAATCCTCAAGTTCTCTGCATGCTCCTCTTCATTCTTGGAGTAAATTAAAATATCATCAATGAAGACGATCACAAATCGATCCAAGTACGGTTGGAAAATACGGTTCATGTAATCCATGAATACCGCCGGTGCATTGGTGAGTCCAAACGGAATCACCAAATACTCATAGTGACCGTATCTCGAACGAAACGCGGTCTTGGGGACATCCTCCGGCTTAACCGAATCTGATGGTATCCGGACCGGAGATCAATCTTCGAGTACATGCAAACACCCCTAAGTTGATCTAACAGATCATCAATACGTGGGAGGGGATACTTGTTCTTGATTGTCACATTGTTCGGCTGTCTGTAATCGGTGCACAATTGCATGGTCCCTTCTCTCTTCTTAACAAAGATGACCGGTGCTCCGCATAGAGACATGCTCGGTCGAATGAAATCCTTCGCAGAAAGCTCCTCAATGTGCTTCTTCAACTTCACTAACTCAGGTGGAGACATCCGACATGGAGCTAATGAAATGAGCCCCACACCAAGCAACAAGTCAATGGAGAACTCTATCTCTCTTTGTAGCGCAAACTCATGAATATCCTCAGGAAACACCTCAAACAATTCCTTCACCAAAAAAATGCTGATAACATCCTCCTATGTCCCACTTACCAAACTTCCCAACATGACCAAGTGCCCCTCCTCTCAAGGCTCTCCTAGCCTATAATACTGATATGTAAGGAGAAGAACTGGTAGTGGAATCACACGGAGACATCACCACTCACTTAGCACAACAATCAATCATCACACAATTCCTAGACATCCAATCCATACCCAGGATGATCTCCAGATTATCCATCGACAATCCTATCAGATCTACCGAGTACTTGATAACTCTCCCAAATGAGAGTTAATTTAGTATTTTTATGATAAATTTGTTGCATAAATTCCATATAAGTTGACATCTTTGCATGATAATTGAGTTAATTATTGTATATTCATGATTGAGTGCTTTGAGATGCCTAAGTATGGAAAATAAGACAATATTCCTTGATTTTGTATCAGAAAAGATGACTTGTTGAGTGTTTGACTTTGCAGGAAAAATTGACGTACGAATGCTGTAGCAAAGGAGCTAAAGAATTAATGACATAACAATACATACAACATGACAGCGTGGACAAAGGGACAACCGAACTTTTAAAATTCAAAAGTTAGTTATTCTCCAACAATACACCAACAAGCAAAGGACGTTTCTGAATATATAATCTTATCCCAAAATCCCAAGGATCAAGGAAGATATTCAAAGATTGAGTCTTGTCCCAAAATCCCAAGGAACAAGGATAACAACTTCACACTCGATCAACAACAACATTGGCACAAGGAATCCAAGAAGATCAAGATCTTATCCAAACAAGTGCCAACAAAGCCCAAAATCCCAAAGAACAAGGACAACAAACTCACACTCACATTCGGTCAACAACAACATTGGCACAAGAAATTCAAGAAGATCAAGATCTTATCCAAGCAAGTGCCAACAACCCAAGAATCTAGGGATACGATAAGGCTGCAGCAACAAGATTCATGGCTTTTCACTCCTAACCCTAAAGCCCAATTTTCCTATTTAAAGAAGAGTTCCCCCACGAATTAAAGCACGGTTTTGGAGAGAGTTCAAGGAGGTTCAAGGTTCGAGAGGTCAGAAGCAAGTGGGAACGTTTCAGAGAGAGAAAGTGAGATTCTTGGAGAAGGAAGAGCTGCTGGAGCAGTGCTGGAGCAGTGCTGGAGCAGTGCTGGAGCAAGGCAGTGACGACGTTTTCCTACAACATTTGTGTTCATCTTCTTTTCTGTTTTCCAATGATTTCATTCTTTCTTTTCTCTGTTTTGTTTAATTCCATTATGAGCTAATTTGCTCTATAGGTTAGGTGATAAAGTACCTATGTTGTAACATTGAGATGTATGCCTAAACTTTGTTTATGTTAATGTTTAATTAGTTATTCAACAAGTTTGCTTAATCTTATTCATGTGTGCATGTCGAGAGATACATATGTGATATTGAGGAGGTTAGGGCCGAGAGGTTTCCGAATCCAGATCCTTGTTGAATTGTGTGGATTAATTAGGTTAAGTTAACTTAATTAAGTTGTGGGTAAAGAGATCATTCACACCACATAGCCTAGAACTTGAGCTTGAATAATTCAGTGATTAGTTTGGCCATAGAGATGTGGGAATTAATTATTGAGTATATATGTTAGGTTGGCCAAAAGCCCCAGTATACCTTAATGTTCGGTTACTAATTAAGCATTCATATAGCATTGTTTCAGTATTGCTGTATCAGGGAAATTGAACCTGACCTATATCTCATCCATCATCTTAATACCTTTAATTTTAGTTTACTGCTTTCTTAATTTTAATTGTCTTTTATTTTACAAATTCAATCATCACAATTAATCATTTTACCTACTTTCTTCACCTAAATAATCATTACTTGACACTTATCTCCGTGGGAACGATACTTGGACTCACACATCCCTTTATTACTTGTGACACGTGCACTTGCGTATTTGGGTGGAAGATTTAATAGATTACAAATTGCACAACAAGTTTTTGGTGCCGTTGCCGGGGATAATTATAAAGTTGTTTTTATTTTAGTGAAGAAATTTTCTTTCTCTTATATCCTTTACCTTTCTTACTTACTATTTTCAAGGTGTTAATTGCAGCGTATGAGCAGTTCTTCTTCGGAGCAAGAAGCATATTTTGATCCTGAGATTGAAAGAACATTTCGAGCAAGAAGGAGACGACAAAGACGTAGCAATTCTACAGCAATACCCAACATGACAGAAAGGCTGAGAAACGGTGAAGAAGATGGACCTAGACATAACAATGAAGGTCCAAATCAAGTTGAGATTCCAATCAGAGCGCATGCAATTCCTACTCTCAATAATCTGCATTCTGGAATCGTTCAACCTAATGTAGCTGTAGAAAATTTTGAGCTGAAGCTAGTGATGTTTAACATGCTGCAAACCATTGGTCAATTCAATGGAATGCTTAATGAAGACCCTCACATTCACCTCAAAAATTTTATGAATGTAGCAGACACTTTCAAAATCAGGGGAGTTACATCCGATGCTCTAAAAATGAAGTTGTTCCCATATTCCCTCACCAGCAAAGCTAAAGCATGGTTGAATTCTTTACAACCACAGTCAATCCGAAGTTGGGAGGAGTTAGCGGACAAGTTTTTATTGAAGTTCTTTCCTCCCATAAAGACAACCCAATACAGGAATGATATATCAACCTTCAAGCAATTGCAAGAAGAGTCATTTTATGAGGCTTGGGAGAAGTTCAAGGATCTGTTGAGGAAGTGCCCAAATCATGGCATTCCCGAATGGATTCAAATGGAGACATTCTATAATGGGCTTAATGGACCAACAAAGAGCATGGTCGATGCATCATCTGGAGGAGCCCTTTTAGAAAAAACATATATAGAAGCATATGAAATATTAGAGAGGATGGAAATCAACAACTATCAGTGGCCTGTAGAAAGATCAAGTTTAACACCAAAGAAGGCTGCTGAAGTTTGGGAACTCG
This sequence comes from Gastrolobium bilobum, assembly GCF_033153095.1. Lineage (NCBI taxonomy): Eukaryota > Viridiplantae > Streptophyta > Magnoliopsida > Fabales > Fabaceae > Gastrolobium > Gastrolobium bilobum. The sequence goes on along the minus strand of NW_026896325.1, from coordinate 10,754 downwards.
ATGTTGTAACAGCACTGTCAGCACATATTTCAGCTTTGAACAACTCTATCAAGACGATGAATCTGTCTGCTGAAGCTAAAGCACAACCAGTCAATGCCATAACTGATGCTATATCATGTGTTTTCTATAATGGTCCCCATGTTTATGATAACTGTCCACAAAACTCTCAATCTGCTTGTTTTATAGGTAATTTCAACAGGAACAACAATCAATGGACAGCATCATGGACAGCAGCAAGGACAACAACAAATGTCCTTAGATACAACAGGAAGGTCATAAAGCTCCATACCCTCTTGGATTCACGCAGCAGCAGCATCAACCTAGACAACAAGCTGATACATCAAATTCGCTGGAAAGTATGCTAAAAGATTACATGACAAGGAGTGATGCTATAATTCATAATCAGGCTGCATCAATCAAGAATTTGGAGACTCAAGTAGGCAATTGGCAGAAGCACTTTGAAGCAGACCTCAAGGAACCTTGCCAAGCAATACTGAAGTCCCAAAGAAAAATGGAGAAGAACAGGTCAATGCTATACCATTGCGGAGTGGTAAAGCCGTAGATGAACCAGAAGTCATAAAGAAATACCATGAGCAGAAGCAGAAAGCATTGAGCCAGATTGAAGAAGATAAAGTTGCTGAAGAGGTGGAAAACCATGATCAACCCAAAGAACCTCAAGTTGTTGACACTGAGAGTATTGCTACTCAAAACCACAACAAGGTCAGACTGTCAGCAAAGCAACAAGACCACCACCACCCTTTCCTCAAAGATTGCATAAGCAAACTGATGACAAGCAGTACAAGAAATTCCTTGATGTTCTAAAACAGTTGCACATTAATGTACCCTTGGTTAAAGCTCTTGAGCAAATGCCCAAGTTATGCAAAATTCATGAAAGACATCTTGGCAAAGAAGAGGAAGCTGGAGGAATATGAGACAATAGCTCTCACCCAAGAAAGTAGTCAATACTACCTCAACAAGTTACCACCAAAGCTAAAAGATCCAGGGAGTTTTACTATTCCTTGTACTATTGGTAACCAATATGTAGGTAATGCATTACTGGATTTAGGCTCAAGTATTAACCTTATGCCTAAGAGTATTTTCAGGAAGCTTGGAATAGGAGAAGCACGTCCAACCACTGTTACGTTGTTGACGGATGATAGATCAATAACTTATCCAGAAGGAAAAATTGAAGATGTGTTGGTAAGAGTGGATAAGTTCATTTTCCCGCTGACTTTATTGTTCTTGACTTTGAAGCAGATAGGGAAGTACCCATCATTTTGGGAAGAGCATTCTTAGCCACTGGACGAGCAGTGATTGATGTTGAGAAAGGAAACTTAACCATGCGAGTCAATGATGAGCAAGTTACATTCAATGTACTCAAGGCTATGAAGTATCCTGATCAAGTGGAAGAATGTGCTAGCACGGATACTATTGATGCAGTTCTGCCACAGCAACTCAAGCAGCAAATAGAGACAAAACCACTGAACGTTGCTATAGCAGAGGAATGTGCAAACGATGAAGATAAAATGAAGGAGTGCCTTGCATGGATGGATTCCCAACCAATAAGGCCATACAAAGAAAGACACTTTGAATCTCTTGGAGAAAGAGTGATAAAGACACTCAAGCCATCCATAGAAGAACCTCCAATCCTTGATCTCAAACCCCTGCCCCAGCATCTTAAATATGCATACTTAGGAGATGAAAATACTTTACCTGTTATTATTTCATCTTTTCTCTCTGATGCAGAAACAGAGCAGTTGCTAAAAGTACTAAAGGAGCACAAAAGAGCCCTCGGATGGAGCATAGCAGACATAAAAGGAATCAGCCCTACATTCTGCACATACAAAATATTGCTGCAGGAAGGGTTCAACAGCACTGTGCAGCCTCAAAGAAGGCTGAATCCTATGATGAAAGAAGTTGTCAAGAAAGAAGTGATTAAATGGCTTGATGCTGGAGTAATATACCCTATTTCAGATAGCCAATGGATAAGTCTTGTGCAATGTGTACCCAAGAAAGGAGGAATCACAGTTGTGAAGAATGAGAAAAATGAGCTTATACCAACTAGAATTGTGACCGGATGGAGAATATGCCAAGATTATAGGAAGCTTAATGATGCTACAAGAAAGGACCATTTCCCCTTGCCTTTCATTGACCAAATGTTGGACAGACTAGCAGGGAAGGAGTTCTATTGCTTTTTATATGGATATTCGGGCTACAACCAGATTGCTGTAGCACCAGAAGATTAAGACAAGATCACATTTACTTGACCGTATGGAACCTTTGCCTTTAGAAGGATGGCATTTGGATTATGTAATGCACCAACAACCTTCCAAAGGTGTATGATGGCAATATTCATAGATATGGTGGAGAATTTTATGGAAATATTCATGGATGATTTTTCGGTCTTTGGAGAATCATTTGAGTCTTGTCTTAAGAATTTATTAAAGGTACTTAAGAGATGTGAAGAGACTAACCTAGTGCTAAATTGGGAGAAATGCCATTTCATGGTCAAAGAAGATATAGTCTTGGGTCACAAAGTATCAAAGAATGGACTAGAAGTTGATAGAGCAAAGATATCAGTGATTGAGAAGCTGCCCATACCTGTTAAATTCAAGGGAATCAGAATCTTTTTAGGGCATGCTCGATTCTATAGGAGGTTCATCAAGGACTTCTCAAAAATTTCCAGACCTCTATGCAGATTGCTGGAGCAGAACACCCCATTCATAATTGATGATCAATGCAAGGCAGCATTTGAAGAATTGAAGCAGAAGCTTGTTACAGCACCTATAATTGTTGCACCCGATTGGACTTCACCATTTGAAATCATGTGTGATGCTAGTCAATGTGCCATTAGAGCAGTGCTTGGTCAAAGAAAGAATAGGATGTTCCATCCTATATTATGCTAGCAAAACACTTACAGGGGCACAATTTAATTATACAGTCGCTGAAAAAGAACTTTTGTCTGTTGTTTTTGCATTTGAAAAATTTAGATCTTATTTGTTTGATGCTAAAGTGACTGTTTTTACTGACCATGCAGCCATCAAATATTTGGTAGACAAAAAGGATTCAAAGCCAAGATTGATACGGTGGATTCTTTTACTTCAAGAGTTTGATTTGGAGATTAAAGATAAAAAAGGCACAGAGAACCAAGTTGCAGACCACCTATCAAGGCTGGATGATGGAAGGTCAGAAGTTGATGAAGAACCAGTGAAGGATGAATTCCCAGATGAACGGTTGTTTGCTATTGACTATGCTATTGCGCCATGGTACGTTGATATAGCAAACTTTCTGGTGAGTGGAATAATGCCAAATCATAAGAACTCACAGCAAAGAAAGAGGTTCATCCATGACTGTAAGTACTATCTCTGGGATGAACCATACTTATTTAAAAGATGCCCATATCAAATTTTAAGAAGATGCGTGCCGGAAGAGGAGATGCTATCTATACTTGAACATTGTCACTCATCTCCCTATGGTGGCCACTATGCTGGAGTCAGAACAGCAGCAAAGGTGCTGCAATCAGGTTTTTACTGGCCCTCTTTATTTAAAGACTCACATATGTTTGTTCAAGTTGTGAAAGGTGCCAAAGAACGGAAATGTATCAAGGAGACATAAAATGCCTCTCAACCCTATCTTGGAAGTTGAACTATTCGATGTTTGGAATTCAATATATCTTAGTGGCAGTGGACTATGTCTCTAAATGGGTAGAAGCAGCAGCATTACCCACCAATGACTCCAAAGTGGTTCGGAAGTTCCTCAAAAAGAATATCTTCAAAAGGTTTGGCACACCAAGAGCAATCATAAGTGATGAAGGAAGTCATTTTTGCAGCAAGCAATTTGAACACCTTTTGGCCAAATATGGAGTGAAGCACAAGATTGTTACAACATACCACCCTCAGACCAGTGGGCAAGTTGAAGTGTCCAATAGAGAAACCAAGAGGATCTTAGAGAAGGTGGTAAATCCTTCAAGGAAGGATTGGTCATTCAGATTGGATCACTCACTATGGGCATATAGGTCTGCTTACAAGACAGCATTAGGTGCATCTCCATACAGAATTGTTTATGGCAAGGCATGTCACCTACCTGTTGAGTTAGAGCATAAAGCATAATGGGCTATATCAAAGTTGAATCTGGACGAACAAGCAGCTGGACAGAAGAGAATGCTACAGCTAAATGAACTGGATGAATTCAGGATGAATGCATATGAAAATGCCAAACTTTACAAGGAAAATATGAAGAAATGACATGATAATAAGATCCTGCCAAGGGTATTTGAGCAAGGTCAACAAGTTCTTGTATTTAACTCAAGGCTCAAGCTCTTCCCAGGCAAGCTCAAATCAAGGTGGACAGGACCCTTTAAGGTTGCACATGTGTATCCCTATGGAGCTATTGAAATCATGAATGAAAAAGATGGGAGCACATTCAAGGTTAATGGACAAAGGCTGAAGCATTATTGGGGAGATCAAAATATCAAGGAGACAACCATTATCTCCTTGAGTGAGCCAAATTGAGATCCAATGGGAAGAAGTCAGGCTGAAGACTATAACACAAGCGCTTTTGGGAGGCAACCCAAAGTTTAATTATGAAGTTTTTAAATTATATGCATTTTATTTCAGTATTTTAAATTATTGCAAGTATTAAATTTCGTATTATTAGAATTAGGATAAATTAGTCTCATGTTCTTTTTAATTTTAGTTAAGATGTTTTGCAGGGAGAAAAATGGTGTTGATACCCATTAAAAATATAAATATAGGAACCAGGCTACAACACAAGTACATGGGAAATTAAAACCCATAGCAATTGGATCAGAATAAAGAATCGGGCCAAGCAAACTTTGGGCCCAATTCAGATGCAGCAATTGAAGTCAATATGATGTACAACAAGCCTAACAGTAAAATTTTCAGAAGCTGCCACATCATCACTGACGTTGTAACAGTGCAACGGTTGAAAATTTCAAAGAAGGGATGAAACGACACAGCTGGAAAACCTGTACGAACACGCTGATGCAGCACCGTCCAATTCACCCAGCCATCAACATTGAACCGTTGTGACCCATGTGCATTGCTTGGTCGAACCGAGAGCTGCTCGGGAATATTTTTTCAAAGAGCAAGAGTGTAGAGTACTAATCAGGATTGCCAACAGGAGCAATCTACTCTGACTAAGAGCAACCCTCTTCAACTATACGCAAGCGTACGTGTCAAGCAATATAGGGTATTGTAGCCCCAGATTTATCGTCCTCAGGGAGCAATTGTGAAGTAAGAAGCGCTGAAGGAAACTTAATTTGTAAAATAGAGCAATAAAAGAAATTACTATTCTCAGCTAAGCTTCACAAAGAGCAATCTCTGGGCAGCTAGTTAAACAATGTTAACCATTCTGAACCAGATGAGAGCAGTGAATGACTTAGCACGGTCATCGAATAAAAAGGCATCAATTGAAGTAACTTTAAGAGCAGTCAACAAAATGAAAGTAAGAGCATCAGCTGGTAAAACACAGTTCAGTTATCGTGAGGAAAAGGTTGTGATAGAAGTTGAGTTAAGATTAATTTCAGAAAAAAAGATCAAGTAGGTGTTACGGGTTCCATGTTTTCATCCCTTTGGTTAACCCTGCTTGGTAGCATATTTTACAAGTGGATTTTGCTCCTTCCCTTGTTTTGCTATAGGTAAGCAGAGGGTAAGGCCTTACTCTCCACGTTACTCCATAGTACTTGGAGTTATATGCAAGGAAACCATGCTGCCTTCTCAAAAGAGCATGGATTCACATGGCAGTGCTCCCCATTCCAGGTGTTTCTCCCTCCTTTCATCAGGCTAAACTACCCCAGGATTTTGAGAATTCTCCACACGCCTTTGTCAGTGTTTCATCAACCGAGTGGTCCCGGGATGAGGTTGCCAGCCCAAAGGGTTTCACAAAATCAATAAATTAAACCAAAGAGCAACTCAAAATTCATTTATAAAATATGTGTTCCTTACAAAGCGATCCTAAGACAAAAGGGATTACTTCTATGGAACCCTCACCTACTTAGAGGAAGTTGGCTCCTAGTGAGCATTTTTACAAAAAGAAAACAAAGAGATAACGAGTCCTAGGATGGGTGCTGATGATGCCCTTCATGAGGATTGCTTGTTCCTTTTATAGGGTTCTTCATTTGATCTCCATTGTTCCTTTCATCAAGGGTCGTGCTTTGTCTAAATCCTCCCCAATGGTAGCTTTGCTTCTTGCCAGCTTGGCCTTAAATGGAAGTGGTCCCCCTTGCTTTTGGCTCCCTTTGTGAGTAGGAGTATCGGATTCAGGGAGGCACCTCCACTCCTTCTGCTGCAGCTGACGTGGCTGCTTTTGATTGCTCAGCTTCCTTGCTTCCGTACTGTAGCAGAGGTAGCACCTCCACCTTCTCTGTTGTGGCTGACGTGGCGGCTTCCCATTGCTTCCTTTGACTGCTGTTGTATTACAGCAGGTTTTTTTTCCTTTCTGCGCAACCCTCCTTCTTCTCTCTTCATTTTGTGGTTCCTTCTGATGGGCCTGAGGTGTCCTGAACAAAGAAAACTAACCCGATAGTCATATGAAAAAGATAATGTTAAATTTGCTCCAAGTCTACCTTAATTCCCACTTTCGATATTGCTCTGGTCCACTATTCAAAACAGTTGCTCTATATGGAAAGAAGAAGGTTGAGGGGAGTGATTTATAACCAAACATGGGTTTGTAGAACAATTTACACTTAATGCGCCTCAACTTTTGAGGACCATCATCACCCCAAAACTGGATATTACTACTCGTCCCGAGTAATCCTTCACAACCAACAGTCTTCTTGTGACAGGCTAATGCTCCTTGAGATTATCGATGAAGAGTTAACTTAACTCCTTCCATTGCTTCATTAGAGCACTCATCTGACTTGTGAGTTTCACCATATTCATTGTGTGTGCGAACTCTTCCACTCTTTTAGTCAGTTTCCCACAGAGTTGCTTCCGGATTGAACTTTTTGGCATGATTTCTTCTCTTACTTTCTAGCTCCCTTCTCTATTTCTTTCTTTTCAGGTCTTTTAACTGGAAGTCAATTACCCTTGTCTTTGCATAGGGCTGACCTTCAACAACATGATCTTTGAGCGGCTCTTGCTCTCACCTTGATGACTTGAGCTCTTTGAGCGAAATTTTTGGAGCAGAGGAGCTGACCCTCTTTTTTTTTTCTTTTTTTTTAACAGGGGAAGATTAATTTACTTAAACAACCTGAAGTTCTTTCCTTGGTAACTCAATAAGTCCACTGAATAACAGAGTGTCCGATTTTTGGAGTGCTGCTTTTTGTGCATGGTGTTGCTCCAAATCAGAGTGATGCCCTATGTTGCTTTGTTAGAAACTGTAAACTCTTTAGGGCATCTCAAGGAGCAGAATCCTGGGCAAAAAGAATAATTAAGTAGGTCAGGACACTTAGGACGGTAAACTTAGCAAAAATTAAAAACAATATTTAAAAATAAAAAATAAAACAGGGTGGCGAATCCCTGGTACACCACAGAAGTCATTTATCTAAGAGCAAAGTCAGTAACATTCCACCACAAAACTTTCAGGCATTCATTCCAACAGATTTAAACAAGTTAAAAAGGATAGGGAACGAATGAACCTGGGGTCATGCTTGGTCGAACCGAGAGTTGCTCGGGAATATTTCTTTCAGAGAGCAAGAGTGTAGAGTAGTAATCAGGATTGCCAACAGGAGCAATCTACTCTGAGCTTCAAGGTGTGAAGGGTCAGTGGCTTCTTCAACTTCCTTTCCTATGGGCTATTTTGCTGGTTCGCGCTTTCGATGTCGTGCCACTAAGTCTGGGGATGGTAAGGTTTTTCCATCTCGCAGGCTTATAGCATTACAATGCTTCTGGTTATCTTGAGACGGCTTTTCTGTATCACTAGGGAGTGTCCCTGGTTGCCTCTGTTTGAGTGCTCTAGCCAGCTGACCAATTTGGGTTTCTAGGTTTCGCATGGCCGCGCTGTTCTGATTCATGTACTCCTTGATAGAAGTCTCAAAGGATTGGGACTTCCCTTCACCCTTATCCCAGTTTTGTTGGTTCTGCCTGGGATACGGGGGTCGGTTCTGGTAGTTTCCTCCACTACCTCCATTATTATTCTGATTCCTCCAGCCTCGGTTATTGTTCCCTTGATGGTTGTCATTGCTCCTGTTGTTGTTGTCATACCCTCCTGCATAGCACACAGCAGCTAGATTGTTACAGTCCTCATATTCATGAGGACCTCCACAAGTGGGGCAACTCTGACTTGATTGAGTCAAAAGAAGTTGCTCAGTTGTTTTTTTCTGTTCAATGGGCTTCCAGTTTTTTATAGTGTTCTGGAGCGAAGCCATTTGTGCAGAAAGAGCATCAGCTGAGCTTAGCTCAAGAATTCCTGCTTTCTTAGGAGCACTGTGGCGTGTGGAAGGCCATGAAATATGTTTTTTTGAAAGTTTTTCCAACAACTGGTAGGTCTCTGGATAAGTAAAATCCTAAAGATCTCCCCCTGCAGCTGCATCAACAGTTGCTTTCAATGGTGGGGTTAAACCATGATAAAACGTGTGAATGATGCCCCAATCAGAAACTCCATGATTGGGGCAGATTCGTATCAACTCTTTAAAGCGTTCCCACGCTTCATACAGACTTTCTCCATCATACATTTGAAAAGAAGCTATGTCAGCCCTCACTTGGGCTTGTTTTGCTTGGGAAAAAAATCGGGTAACAAACTGTTCCGCCAATTGCTCCCAACTGGTGATGGAGTTTGGGGGCAATGTTCTCCTCCATTCTTTGGCTTTTCCAGCTAAGGAAAATGGAAAAAGCCGCATCCGCATGTTTTCTTCCGAAATACCATGAACTTTGAAATTGTCAACTATCTCAGTGAAATTGTCTAAATGACTGTGAGGGTCTTCCATGGGTAGTCCATGGAACTGACCAGCGTTCATAATCATTTGGAACATTGCAGGTTTTATTTCAAAGTTCTGGATATTCAGAGGAGGGGGAACATATCCTCGTTCTGGACCATTTCTGAAGGGAGCAGCCATATCATTCAATGATGGCCCTCTTCCTCCATTCGGTCCTTGTTCAGGCTCATGATTATGATTTCCATTGTTATCATTGTTTACAACCTCCTCCATTGTACTGTTTTTCAACCTTTGAACTCTTCTTCTATTTCTGAAGGTTCTCTCGGGTTCTGGATCAAAAAGTACTATTTCCAGTCCAAGTTCTGTAGGTTCTGTGCTCATACAAATGGAGGAGGTTTATTAAAACAGAAAGACTGCGATTAAACAACAAAAATGTTTCCTTAAAAACGCCCTTTCTTGCCAAATGATCCCCGGCAACGGCGCCAATTGCTTGGTCGAACCGAGAGTTGCTCGGGAATATTTCTTTCAGAGAGCAAGAGTGTAGAGTAGTAATCAGGATTGCCAACAGGAGCAATCTACTCTGACTAAGAGCAACCCTCTTCAACTATACGCAAGCGTACGTGTCAAGCAATATAGGGTATTATAGCCCCAGATTTATCGTCCTCAGGGAGCAGTTGTGAAGTAAGAAGCGCTAAAGGAAACTTAATTTGTAAAATGGAGCAATAAAAGAAATCACTATTCTCAGCTAAGCTTCACAAAGAGCAATCTCTGGGCAGCTAGTTAAACAATGTTAACCATTCTGAACCAGATGAGAGCAGTGAATGACTTAGCATGGTCATCGAATAAAATGGCATCAATTGAAGTAGCTTTAAGAGCAGTCAACGAAATGAAAGTAAGATCATCAGCTAGTAAAACACAGTTCAGTTATCGTGAGGAAAAGGTTGTGATAGGAATTGAGTTAAGATTAAGTTCAGAAAGAAAAAGATCAATTAGGTGTTATGGGTTCCATGTTTTCATCCCTTTGGTTAACCCTGCCTGGTAGCATATTTTACAAGTGGATTTTGCTCCTTCCCTTATTTTGCTATAGGTAAGCAGAGGGTAAGGCCTTACTCTCCACGTTACTCCATAGTCTTTGGAGTTATATGCAAGGAAACCATGCTGCCTTCTCAAAAGAGCATGGATTCACATGGCAGTGCTCCCCGTTCCAGGTGTTTATCCCTCCTTTCTTCAGGCTAAACTACCCCAGGATTTTGAGAATGCTCCATACGCATTTGTCAGTGTTTCATCAACCGAGTGGTCCCGGGATGAGGTTGCCAGCCCAAAGGGTTTCACAAAATCAATAAATTAAACTAAAGAGCAACTCAAAATTCATTTATAAAATATGTGTTCCTTACAAAGCTATCCTAAGACAAAAGGGATTACTTCTATGGAACCCTCACCTACTTAGGAAGTTAGCTCCTAGTGAGCATTTTTACAAAGAAATAGGAAAACAAAGAGACAACCGGTCCTAGGATGGGTGCTGATCCTCCTCTCTATGAGGATTGCTTGTTCCTTTTATAGGGTTCTTCATTTGATCTCCATTGTTCCTTTCATCAAGGGATGCGCTTTGTCTAAATCCTCTCCAATGGTAGCTTTGCTTCTTGCCAGCTTGGCCTTAAATGAAAGTGGTCCCCCTTGCTTTTGGCTCCCATTGTGAGTAGGAGTATCGGATTCAGGGCAGCACTTCCACCTTCTCTGTTGTAGCTGACGTGGCGGCTCCCCATTGCTCAACTTCTTTGCTTTCGTACTATAGCAGAGGCAGCACCTCCACCTTCTCTGCTGTAGCTGACGTGGCGGCTCCCCATTGCTTCCTTTGACTGCTGTTGTACTATAGCAGACTTCTTTTTCCTTTCTGCGGAACACTTCTTCTTCTCTCTTC
>NW_026896324.1:0-21435 GCF_033153095.1 Gastrolobium bilobum | reverse complement strand
AAAAAAATTTACAAAGCCAATATATACAAAAGATGTTATTTTCACAATAATAATGAAACAAAGTTTAGGATTTTCAAAAAACCGAAAATCGATCCTATTCAAACCGAAAAAAATTGGATTGGATCGGATTTGAAAAAAAAATCCAAATCCAATGGATGATTACATGATCAAACCGAAGGGATTGGATCGGATGATTTTTGCTTCCAAAATCGATCCAATCCTGACTGCGAACACCCCTAGTTATTGTGAGGACTAATAATTGTTTTGATATTTGGAAATACATTTTTTAAAGGACAAAAAAATTGAAAAATTCAAATTATTCGTGTATAAATAAGAGTTTTGGAACAACATGCTTTTGTTTGGTAATAATCTTATTTAGTCATATTTGTTCCGTTTCTGTTTGTTTCTCTTCTTCTCCTCAAAAGCTTTCAGCCAATATTATCTGATATAAGTTTCAATGTGTATTCCAAATATGATTTGATAAAAGATCTTAGTCTTACTGAGGAGGAGTGGAGGATTATGGCCAGAGTGGTTAGGACTTGGAAGATTCCTAATTTTCAGCAAAAAGATTTTGACGAGATGGTTCTATTAGATGAAAAGGTTGAGGTTGAGGTTTTTGGTCGTCCATGGCGTTAATGTGACTCGGTTTGCGGTATCTGATACGAAACACGAATTAGAAGAGGCAGTGGCGTACTTTTTTTTTTACTTATTATTTAATTAAGTATTTGGTTGTAAGATATGGTTAAGATATGGATGTAAGATATGGTTATAAGAGTTTGTAAATTATTTCGATTGTAAATATAATTAATTATAATTAACTAAAATAATAAGGAACACGTATAGTATGGTTTTTTTTTTGTGTTTTACCTTTTTTTATTTTTTATCCTTTATTTTTTCTGCTTTATTGTAATGAGTTATGTTATTTAATCTTACTCCTATTATTTTAAAAAAGAAAGACTTCTAAACTTAATCACAAAAATAATTAGTTGACTTATTTCAAAATATGGGCCATTTAAACCAAATAAAAACATTTAAAAGTAGGAAAAAGGGTTTGTCCATTTGAAGGACACAAGGTTGTATGCTTTTAATTTTTGAGACTATATCTTACCTGTAGAACATAGTTATAATATGAAAAATTACTTTTTTTTTATTTCCTCAGTCACTTCAGCTGACGTGGAGAGAGAAAAAAAACTATTTTTTATGTTATAACTATGTCTTAATGGTTAGACATAGTGTTAAAAACTAAAAGGACACAATTTGTGTCCTTTAATAGAACAAACACTTAACCTTTGAAAGTAACAATCATGAAACCAAATGAATAACAGGACTATAATTATGGAATATGAAGGTCCATTGAACTATTGTGCTTTGAGTTATTGCACACAAAGAATAGTCAAAAACCTAATTCCCAAATGTGAGAACTTTCCTTTGTGTATATAATTAAATAAGTAATTATAATTGGGCCCTAGGTAAAACTGTAAGTTGGCCCTAGCTAAAATTGTGACAGTGGTAACATATGAAGATATGGAGCTGCTTTCCGTGTTTGACTAGATAACAAATTTCTTTCTTCTTCTTCATTCATCTTTTTCCAATTGAGGTTTTCTTCTAACCTTTTTTTCTTATTCGCACTCACCACCCGGAACTCAGCCATTCTGCGACAAGGCACGATGTTTCGTTCCTTTCTTCAAGATTTTACGGATACCTGTTATTGGAATATGCATTGGTAATTATATTGTCCGTTGGCGAAAAAAATTGATTTATATTTTTGAACCTTATAAAAGTGAAATTCTTTGTCTTTGCTGACCATAATTGTTTATTGGGTGTTTCTAACATTAGTGAAATTCACGCCCCTTTATTTTATTAACAACTTTTTCTTGTGTGATTGTAGTTATTAATTTTATTTCTTTTGAAAAAATGGAGTGTTGTTTTACGTTTACCTTTTTTTAAAAAAATTTATTTTAATGTAGAGCTATAGTTGCTATTGGTAATGGAATTGAATTGTTTACTGGTGTTATTGGTATTTATTTCACAACAAGAATGTGAATTTTGGTTATTAATTAGTGAAAACTGTTAAAGAGAAAAATCAATGAAGATATATGTATATATATGGAGTATGAAAATTTCTTATACATATCCATTAACAACTTCTTTTTTTGTATTTTTAAAATTTTTAAAATATCTAAACACTAATTAAATGATTTATGTGGATCCAATGTCATTTAAATGATTTTAGACATTTGTCGCTGATTATTCCATGTTTCTTTTTAATTGTGAAGTTTGTTGTCCCTCTATGTTAATGTTCTTCACAAGTCACGGCTAAGGGCATAAATGGGCCAAGTTAAGCCAAACTTTGGCTTTGATAGCTGTTATGGACCCGTATAAAGGGCTCGTAGAATGACAGGCCCAATAAGAGGCTATCTAAGATGTAAATCTAATATAATAATGGATAGATATCCATCAAGGATACTAATCCTAATACGACAGCATAGCAAGCAGGCCTGGGCCTCTATCAGAGGCACTAAAGGCCCATCCACACTACCCACAGGTAACCTATATAAATACAAGATAAACCCTAAAGGTACGTTATGCTCTCTCTTACTGTTATGCTGTCACTGTGTGCACACACACCCCATTGGCTAACGTCGTTAATAGTATTCTGTGCGCCGTGATCAGCTTGACTCAATGGTATCTCTTCTATAGATCCCTTGGAGAGGGCACTAGATCCAAGATCAACATACCAGTCCATTGGGCTGGACATCTCTGTCTCTAAGACAGAACAATAGCCTAAGTCTATGTAAAATATTTGGAACCTATACTGACCTTTTAGCCTATTAAATACTTGATTTATGGCATGCCATATTATAAAAAAACTAAAAAAACCGAATACGACTTGTAAGGCCTATCCTTCCCAATTTGCAAACTAAAGTTTGTAGGCCTAAATCAAATTAAAATATAAAAAATAAAAAAATTATTCACAAAGACCACATGAAATCAATTTTCATTAACATCACATGAAATAAGCTTTCATTAACATCACATGAAATAATGTTATCAAAGATCACATGAAAATATTCATAAAAATCACATAAAAATTTCATATATGTATATAAAAAATTCACAGGACTAGTTTTCGGTCGTCCATGGCGTTAAGGCGATTCGGTTTGCGGTATCTGATACAAAACACGGATTAGAAGAGGCAGTCTTAACATGGCGTTACAGATTAGATTTATATGATTTTATATAATTTTATATGATTTTAAACACGGATTAGATTTCAAAACATGGCGTTAAGGAGACTCGGTTTTTTTACTTATTATATAATTAATTATAATTAACTAAAGTAAAAATTATAATTTGGCACCAACTAAATTATAATTTAAGCCAATATTACCTGATATAAGGTTCATTATGTATTCCAAATATGATTTAATAAAGGATATTAATCATACTAAAGAAGAGTGGGGGATTAAGGTTAGAGTGGTTAGGACTTGGAAGGTTCCTAATTTTCAGCAAAAAGATTTTGACGACAATGTGGAGATGGTTCTATTAGATGAAAAGGTTGAAGTTGAGGTTTTTGGTCGTCCATGGCGTTAAGGCGACTCGGTTTGCGGAATTTGATACGAAACACGGATTAGAAGAGGCAGTGGCGTACTTGTTTTTTTTACTTATTATATAATTAAGTATTTGGTTGTAAGATATGGTTAAGATATGATTGTAAGATATGATTTGTAAATTATTTGGGTTGTAAATAAACCCCTCCCTATAATTAATTATAATTAACTAAAGTAAAAATTATAATTTGGCACCATCTAAATAGAAAATCAAATACTCAATACAAAGTAACAACAAACCATCTAAATGCAAACAAATAATAAGGAACATGTATAGTATTTTTTTTTTTGTGTTTTACCTTTTTTTTATTTTTTATCCTGTATATTTTTTTCTAATTTATTCTAATCAGTTATGTTATTTATTCTTACTCCTATTATTTTTTTTAAAAAAAGACTTCTAAACTTAATCACAAAAATGATTAGTTGACCTATTTCAAAATGGGAAAAATGTTTCTGCAGTTACTGCAGATAAGTTATCTGCTTTTTTCCCAAAACGACGTCGTTATGGTATTGAAATCTTAAAAATTTATAAATATAAAGACTGTTATAACCCTGAAATAAATTAAAATTACAAAAATACTATGATTTCCGCCCCAAAACGATATCGTATTAGGCTTACTGCAGATAACTTATCTGCAGTAACTGCAGAAAAAGCGAACCCTTTCAAAATATGGGCCTAATTAAACCAAATAAACATGTTTAAAAACAGGAAAAAGGGTTTGTCCTTTTAGGCTTTGTTTGAGAGTTGGTTTTAGGAGGGGAAAGAAAGGAAAGGGAGGATTTTAGTAAGCTCTTCCCTTGTTTGTGAGTTTAAAAAAAGGAGGGGAAGAATTTGGGGATTTTTACTAAACCCTCATTCTTCTTAAAATTAAAGTTCCCCCAATTTGGAGGGTTTGAGGGGGAAATATTAAAAATTACTTATCTACCCTTAGCATTAAAATGTTAAAACTACATAGTTGTGAATCATTTTTAAATGCGATATTATTAGAAAAGTCTCAAATACCTATAGAATTTATTGACGAAAAATATTTCTTCAAAAATAGTGATGAAATTTTTGATGAAAATCATATACGTCAAAAAAATTCCGTCAAAACTAAAGACGAAATTAGAGATGAAACCAGATTTTGCCATAATCACTAACATAAATTTTGTACGGAAAAAAAAAGTTCATTCAAAATTTTTGATAGAATCTAAATTCCGTCGAAACTTTTAACGAAAATATTTTCGTCCAAAATTTTGACGAAACATATTTCCATCGAAAAGTTTTGACGTAAAACAATGACGTCAAAATTTTTTACGGAAAATATTTTCATCAAAATTTGTGACTAAAAATATTTCAGTAAAAAAATTTGACGGAAATTTTTTTTGGTCAAAATTCTTTACGGAATCTAAATTTTGCAAAAATATTTCACAAAAAAACATATTCATCGAAATTTTTGACGAAAAATATTACGATCAAAATTTTCGACGAAACACATTTCTATCGAAAATTGTTGACGAAAAAAAATTACATCAAAATTCTTAAAAGAATTTAAATTCCGCCAAAAGTTTTCGACGAAAACATTTTCGTTAAACTATTTGGCAAAAGAAATTTCTGTCGAAATTTTTAACGAAACATATTTCCATCGAAAATTTTTGACGGAAAATATTTGCGTCAAGTTTTTTGATAAAAAATATTTCCATCAAAATTTTCAACGGAACACATTTCTATCAAAAAAATTGACAAAAAATTTTGACGGAAAAAATATTATGTCAAAATTCTTTAGAGAATCTAAATTTCATCCAAAGTTTCGAATGAAACATTTCCCTCAAAATTTTTAACAAATCAATTTCTGTCGTAATTTTTGTCATAACACATTTCAATCGAAATTTTGAAGGGAAAATGTTTTCCATCAAAAATTTTGACAGAATTCTTTTTTCGTTTAAAACATTTGATGGAGGAAATCGTTTTCGTCAAAACTTTTGATGGAAACTAAATTTTGTCAAAAAATTCGATAGACAATTTTTTTTAAATTTTTTTTCATTAGTTGAAAAATTCCATCGCTTTTCGACGAAAAATATTCCGACGAAAAAAATAATTTTGTGATGTAATTTTCATCATTTGCAACGTAGAAATTTCATCGAAAATATGATCTTTTTTGGTGTTGTGAAAAATACATAAATAATTTTGTTAGAAATTTTAAATTTAAATTAATTTGTAAAATATAATAATTATATTAATTTAAAAAAAGGGTAAAATGGTAAAAATATCTCATTAACCCTCAATTTTTTTCCTTTACTATTTTTTTAACTCCCAAACAAGGGAAGAGAATACCCTTCAATTTTCTTCCCTTCCTTCCCCTCCCTCCTCCTTGGATCCCCTCCCTTCCCCTCCAAACTCCCAAACAAAGGCTATATAAACATCTAAACTTTTAAGTCAAGACTCATCCTGAATTATGTAGACTTCCAACCCCTTAGAATGGCACTCAGCTTAAAATCATGCATTACTTTGATAGAAAAGAAACACGTGTAAATGAGCATTAATCTAATAAATGATATAGGCTACATCAACATATTTTGATCGTTATTTTAACCCTTTTAAGTTATATACACAGCAAATGTTTTCAATTATCACCTTTGGATTCAAATGTCCAATACATATTATAGCCAATATTATATTGCATTATGTGAGCAATGCAATTCATCCCTGGCACTTCAATCCTCAAAACGTCTGAACCAGTCACTATTCTGGCAAGGATTCTAGTATCATTCAAAGAAAGAGATTTGAGTCCTTGGGCAACAGCATCTGCTGGAGTATACAATTTACCCACTTGCCATCTTGGTTCCTGAGCTACCAGTGTAACCGGCCGTGATTAAAAATGAATCAAGACAAAATTCAAACGAACTGAGATGTATGGCTTTCATAAGGAAGGGAATCATCAGAGATTTTCAACATAAGTTTTCTTCTACACAACAACACAAAATCACACCTAATGTAATTAGAAAAAAAAGTCATATAAAAGTGTTTGAAAATCCGTGCTTCCTTCAATCAAATAAGATTGTCAAAGTGATATTAAGATGGAGCACATATATGTATGAAATAATGTTCTTACCTATTCTTTTTTCTAAGCTAACAAACTTATGGGCATAATCTTAATGCTTCAGCTGCCCATGATAGAGTTATTCTCAGGGAATCTCTAATTTAAAGAGTACTAGTGGAGTGTGTGCCATTCAAAAACTTAATAATAAAATAAAAGAAAGTAAATCAAGGAAAAATATTTAGAAGAAAAATTTCATTTTGATTTTTTCTAGACAAGTTATTTTTAAAGTGTTAATTAAAAAATGAATATACTATCATGACAGGATTGAAGAGTTAAATCTATCAACTCCCAAAGCATATATCAAATACTGTTGAGATATATAAAATTATTAATGTAGTCTTACCCAAAAAGCTAAAGCTTTTGGGTTGAATTGGTTCTTTATATGGTATCAGAGCCTCGGTGTACCGGGTTCGATCCTCACCGCCCCCCACTTTCTTTCTAGTGGAATTTCTTTCTTCGCACAGGTAGGTGGGCATGTGCATTGTCCACCCTTCAAGCCCAATGAGCTCTCGTGTGAGGGGGCGTGTTGAGATATATAAAATCATTAATGTAGCCTCACCCAATAGCTTAAGCTTTTGGGTTGAATTGGTTCTTTACAAATACATCAAATAATGCAATTTGCGTGTGAACAAAGTCCCAGCCATGATAACTGAAAGAAGGGGATTCTGCCAAAGAGGAAAGAGTTCATTGTAATGAACAAAAGTATGGGACAGAATGAGGATGCAAGGAAATTTTACCTGAATGCATGGTGTGATGTGGTTACCACTCAATTGTACTTTTTCTAATGTCCTCCCCAATGACTCCACACGAGGCCTTAGTGTTTCTTCAAGAATATCTGTCTCATCAATTGTGTCAAAATTAAACTTCACCTAGAGAGACAGATAGACAACATCAGACATATCTTAACAATGCTAGCTATCTATCAAGAATAAGTTCTAAGATATAGGGCGTCAGACATACCAGTAATGTGGGTTGAACATTGTATGAACTTTCAAAGCAATCACGGTTTTCAGATGGTGTTGGCTTGAACTCTGATACTCCTTGTGTAACCTGACAGAGAGATATGTATGCATCAAGAATAAGAATATACAAGTAAGTTTTAAGCATTAACGCGTAAAATAAGTTTTAAGCATCACAGTCAAATTTTCCTTGCAAGACAAAGATATTCAACCATGTTCAAGTTTGGCTTCATACTTGTGAATCATATAGATCAATGGTGACAAAGATCGCCATTAGTTATTTATAGATTGATCTAAGGGATTATATGCAACAAATACAAATACAAGCAAAATGATTCAGGAATGTGGTCAGCAAAGACAAATAATTTCACCTTTTATAAGGTTAAAAAATATAAATCAATTTTTTTCACTAACGGACAATATAATTATCAATGCATATTCCAAGAACAAGTATCCGTGAAATCTTGAAGAAATGAATGAAACATTGTGCCTTGTCGTAGAATGGCTGGGTTCCGAGTGGTGAGTGCGAATAAGAAAAAAAAGTTAGAAGAAAACCTCATTTGGAAAAAGATGAAAAAAGAAGAAAGAAATGTTATCTAGCCAGCTCCATATCTTTATCGGTTACAACTGTTACAATTTTAGCTAGGGTCAACTTACAATTTTAGCTAGGGCCCAATTATAATTACTTATATAATTATATACACGAAGAAAAGTTCTCACATTTGGGAATTAGATTTTTGACTATTCTTTGTGTGCAATAACCCAAAACATAATAGTTCAATGGACCTTCATATTCCATAATTATAGTCCCGTTATTCATTTGGTTTCATGATTGTTACTTTCAAGGGTTAAGTGTTTGTTCTTTCAAAGGACAGTAAACAACTACCAATCTCATTAATACCCACCATGCAATAGCTTATCTATATGTTCATCCTAGAATTTTAGCTCTTCTACTGTCACACTCTCAAAATATAAATCTTAATATATGCATTGTGAACCTTTCCTTAGGATTCATTGAGACACATTTCTGTTACATGGACCGATGAAACAAGTTCTTGTTCATCATAGGACTATTTGTTATAGAAAAATGTGTTGGTTTTAGAAATGAAGTACATTTTATTGATGTGTGACAATACAACTTATAAAGCAAAATAATAAAAAGAAACTGCTCACTACTACATAACTTCTCATCAAAGTAGAAAAGAAAACTGCTCACTATATAACTACTCATTAAAGCAAAAAAGTAAACTGCCCACTACATAACAACTCATTAAAACATAATGAAAACTGACTCCTAAATAATTAAAAATATCAAATTGCAGTTTCTAAAGCATGATATCTAACACTCCTCCTTGCTTTTGGAGCTGCAAACACCAATCTTCTCCCTTAGATCTTCAAATTTGCTTGTAGGTAATGGTTTTGTGAATATGTCTGCCCATTGGTCTTCTGACTTGCAGTAGACAAGTACGATTTCACCTTCTTTCTGAACTTCCCTTAAGAAGAAAAACTTGATCTTAAAATGTTTGGTTTTCCCATGAAAAACTGGATTGTTAGAAATGGCAATTGCTGCTTGGTTATCAATATGAACTTCAGTATTGTTCCATTGCTTCAGGTGTAAATCACATAAAATTTTTCTTAACCAAATTGCTTGATTAGCTGTTGCCGTAGCAGCTATGAATTCCGCTTCTGCTGTGGACTGTGCTACAACATCCTGCTTTTTAGAGCACCATGAGAAAATTCCTGAGCCAAGACTAAAACAATAACCAGAGGTACTTTTCATATCATCCACAGAACCTCCCCAATCACTGTCAGAAAATCCCAAGAGCTTAAAGTCTTGACTTTTCTTAAATTTCACACCAAAATCAATCGTTCCTTTGATGTATCTCACTACTCTTTTTGCTGCTCTTAAATGCATCTCAGTAGCACAATGCATAAAACGAGATAAAAGACTTACAGAAAATAAAATGTCTGGTCTTGATACTGTGAGGTACATTAGACAACCAATCAGACTTCGAAAGTAGCCTTCTTCAACTCTGTCAGCTCCATCATTCTTGCTCAAGCTCTCCTTTTGATTCATTGGAGTGGTCATTGCCTTGCAATCCTCCAAATGAAATTTCTTGAGAATTTCCTTGGCATACTTCTTTTGACATATGAAAACTTCATCTTCTGACTGCTTAATCTCCATTCCCAAAAAGTATGTCATGAGTCCAAGGTCTGTCATTTCAAAAATCTGCATCATTTCTCTTTTGAACTATTCAACAAGCTTGTCATTGCCACCTGTGATTAAGAGATCATCAACATAAAGAGAGACTATAAGTAGATCATCATCTTCGTGCTTTATATACAGAGTAGCTTCTGAAGTGCTTTTCTTGAATCCTAAGCTTGATAGATGCTCATCTATCTTGCTGTACCATGCTCTAGGTGCTTGTTTCAAGCCATATAGAGCTTTCTTGAGCAGGTAGACCTTCTCGTCCTCACCTTCTTTCACAAATCCTTCGGGCTGTTCAACATAAATCTCCCCCTGCAAAATACCATTCAAGAATGCAGATTTTACATCTAGTTGAAATACTTTCCAGCCTTTTTGAGCAGCAACAGCTAGCGAGAGTCGAATAGTGTCCATTCTAGCCACAGGTGCAAAGGTTTCAGAATAATCAACACCAAAAATTTGTGCATATCCTTTGACTACAAGTCTAGCCTTGTACTTGTTGATGGAGCCATCTGCATTTAACTTGGTTCTAAACACCCATTTTACTCCAATAACTGCTCTATCCTTTGGTTTGTCAACAAGCTCCCAAGTATTATTTTTTTTTATCATTAACAACTCTTCTTCCATTGCCTTCTTCCAATTCTGGTCTTGAATAGCTTCTTTATATCCTGCAGGTTCACAAATGGCTACATTGCATCTTTGATAAATATTGGACAACAACCTTGTTCCACGAATTGGTGGGTCATCTTCTAACTCTTCTTGCCACTGTTCCACTCCTTGCTCTTTGCTTATTTGGATGAGAGGACTTGATTTCTGCTTACTCATGGATGCCTCTTGTGCTTGTGTCCAGTTCCACTTCTCTTCTTCATGAAAATAAACATCCCTACTAATAAGTATCTTTCCAGTTTGAGGTTGATACACTTTGTAGGCTTTGGAGGAAGAGCTATAGCCAACAAAGATTCCTGGTTCTGACTTTTGGTCAAGCTTATCACGCTTTACCTGTGGAATATGAGAGAAACACATACAACCGAACACTCTAAGAAAATTGAGTGAGGGTTTATAGCCATACCATGCCTCAAATGGAGTTTTGTCCTCCAATGCCTTTGTAGGCAGCCTATTTTGCAAGAAGACAGCAGTGCTTGCTGCTTCAGCCCAGAAATTCTTTGGCAACTCTTTTTCGTGAAGCATACATCGAGTCATTTCCATTATGTACCTGTTTCTTCGCTCACTTACTCCATTTTGTTGCGGAGTGTATGGAGCAGTGAGTTGGTGTTCAATGCCAGATTCTTCACAAAAAATATTAAATTGTTCTGAAGTATACTCCTTTCCATTGTCAGTCCTAATGCATTGGATGCTACAACCACTCTGGTTCTCCACCGTTTTCTTGAACTTCCAAAACAGGCTAGCCACTTCTGATTTATGCTTCATGAAAAAAATCCAACACATTCTGCTAAAATCATCTATGAAAATAACATAGTAACGACTATCTGCAAGTGATTGAGTTCTTTGAGGACCAGCAACATCTGAGTGGATCAACTGCAGCTTATTGGAGGCTCTCCAACTTGACTTGGGAAATGGATTTCTTTTTTGTTTGCCAAATTGACAGGCATTACAATATGGTAAATGATCTGCAAAGGTTGGTAAATCATTTGACAACTCCTTCTTCTTCATCAACAACATATTTGAGAGGTGACAATGGCCTAGTCTCTTGTGCCAAGTCTCAGTCACATTCTCATCTGTGGAAACAGCAGCTTGCTCCTCCTTGACTGGTTCAAATGAGAAACTCTTGCCTCTCATTTTTGCTTTGATGATTTCCTTTCCATTTGCATCTTGAATGAGACAAACTCTATCTTCGAAAAACACTTTGAATCCTTTTTCAATGAGCTGTCCAACACTTAACAAATTTTGATCAATATCAGGTACAAAAAGAACATCTGAGATTGACTTTGTACCTGAATTTGTTAGGATAGAAACAGTTCCTATTCCCTTTACCAAAATGTGGTCACCATTACCGATTCTGACTTTTGTGATTGGTGTGGGTTTTAACTCCTTGAAAAGACTTCGATCATGAGTCATGTGGTTTGTACACCCACTGTCAATCAGCTAGCTCTCACTAGATTCATTGCTGGAGAAACAAGTGGCTACGAACAGTTGATCCTCCTCTTCTTCGTCAACAACTTGAGCATCTGCCTCCTGCATTTGATTCTTATTTCTGCATACCACTGCCTCATGCCCAAATTGGCTGCATTTGGAGCATTTTGCATCTGGCCTCCTCCAACATTTGAAAGGAGGGTGACCTTTCTTCCCACAATGGTGACAAGGAGGATATTTCCCCTTGGAATTTCCATTCCTGCTACTTGAAGAAAAAGAACCAGAATTACCTTCTTGCACTTTCTTATTTTTACCAGCTTCATGATATTTTGCAGGTAGAGCTCCTTCAATGACACCTTCTTGCCTCATGGCTCTTCTTTGCTCTTGTGCTTGCAAAGCATTCAACAATTCAGCAAGAGTGATGCTTGACATATCCTTAGTATTCTCTAAGGATGTAATTGTGGCCTCAAATTTTTCAGGAACGGTTACAAGGATCTTTTCAACAATTCTTGACTCTAGAAAAGAAGAGCCCAGCAATCTGATCCGGCTTGCTATACTAAGAAGCCTCTCAGAATACTCCTTAATAGATTCATCATTCTTCATCTTCTGCATCTCGAAGTCGCGAACTAGATTCAGCACCTGCATTCCTCGAATGCGTTCATCTCCCTTGTATTCAGTCTTGAGATAATCCCATATCTCCTTTGCTGACTTCAAAGTCATGATACGAGTGAAAATAGTGGGTGAAACTGCAGCGAACAAACAGGCTTTTGCTTTTGACTTCTTAGTTTTCTTCTCCTTCTGCACTTTTATTTGTGCCATGGTGGGATTAGCTGGAAGAGGCAGAATTTCATAGTCCTCTTCCACTGCTTCCCAAAGATCCAACGCCTCCAAGTACGTCTCCATGCGTACCTCCCAAATTGGGTAGTTTTCTCCATCAAATACTGGCGGAGCAATTGACGTAAGATTCGCTTCAGTTTCCATGGCGCCTCAAATTGACACACAGATCCCTTTAGGAAGATAGCTCTGATACCAGTTGTTGGTTTTAGAAATGAAGTACATTTTATTGATGTGTGACAATACAACTTATAAAGCAAAATAATAAAAAGAAACTGCTCACTACTACATAACTTCTCATCAAAGTAGAAAAGAAAACTGCTCACTATATAACTACCCATTAAAGCAAAAAAGTAAACTGCCCACTACATAACAACTCATTAAAACATAATGAAAACTGACTCCTAAATAATTAAAAATATCAAATTGCAGTTTCTAAAGCATGATCTCTAACAAAATGAAACATATTTTTTGCTTATATATAATTTTAAGTAGTTGCAGTAGCCTATTTTATAGAAATAAAATCATATGGCTCTTACCCATTCGATAAGACATTTGTGTCCAGGTTTATTTTTTTAAAGCTGTAAACTATGGTACTATTACATGAATACAATAATATTCTGTCATTCTCTTTTGTCTATTCTGTGCAGGAGTCTGCAATATTAACCAAACAAAAACATCCTCTCTCTTTTTTAACTTAATCCAATGACAGTGGCTAGTCTGTGAGAGAAAGGTAAACTGAATGAATCTGAATATGATGCATTATAAGTTCACTATACTATAAATACTATCATTTATATCTTTTGCTCAACATTGTTAATATTATTAATCAATAGTGGTGTTATATGTTCTCATCCTTACTAGTGAATCGCTTGGATGCACTACTAAGAAGTAAAGTTGGAGATCTTGTGCCATCCAGCTTGCTTTTGGTCTTGGTCAGTGAATCTATGTGATATTCGAATTAGAAAGTGATTGTTAGTATATGATAAGTGTGATTCATATTTAATGCAAACTATTATATTACACCCACCCTAATGCCTATCCTTAACCACAAGTGTCTTACTTTTTCAGAAAGATTATAAAGCAATCGACAAGTCATGGATAACAATGCCACGAAATACATCTATGTATGAGGAGGGAGTTCGGGGATTTATGGCAGTTGTAATTTGTTCCAATTTGAATATTATCGATTAAGAATTTTTTATTTCTCATTAAAATATTGTCTTTATTTATAATTTGTAGGTTTCATGTTTGGAATCCTCAAATGGTATTAGAAGGTCTTCACCAAATATTAACATATCATCCGCACAACAAGGTCAAAATGAAGGATTAGCAACTCTTCCCAATGACTTTTTCATGGATGACATTTAAATTCTACATATTTTGAAAACTTTGGAATGACATTTTATTGGATATTTTTGTGATCTTTAATTTTTGTTTAGACTACAACAGTACTTTGGGATTACTATTTTGTGTGTAGATTATAGTTCTATTGGGAATACATTTTGTTGAACTTTTTTGTGATCTTTACTTTTGGTTTAGACTACAATACTATCTGATGATATTTTGTTAGACTTTTTTGTAATCTATATTTTTTATTTAGATGATAGTGCAAAACATCAGGTTTGATGTTTTTGAACATTATGATAAATGACATTTTATATTTTATGAATGATCCTTTTTAGTTAATAATTTTAATTATATTTGGACGACATGTCATCATGGTTTCATTGCTAGTAATAATCTCCACACGTTATTTATTTAGGGGCAGCTGAAGTGACTGAGGTTATTTAATAGAAAAAAAATAGTAATTTTTTATTTAGGGGCTGTGTTCATAAAAGTTATAACTATGTTTTACATGTAAGATATAGTGTCAAAAACTAAAAGGATACAACCTTGTGTCCTTTAAACGGACAAACCCTTTTTCCTACTTTTAAATGTGTTTATTTGGTTTAATTGGGCCCATATTTTGACATGGGTCAACTAATCAATTTTGTGATTAAGTTTAGAAGTTTTTATTTTTTTGAAATAATAGGAGTAAGAATAAATAACATAACTGATTAGAATAAATTAGAAAAAAAGTATACTGGATAACAAATAAAAAAGGTAAAAAAAAAAAAACATACTATACATGTTCCTTATTATTTGTTTGCATTTAGATGGTTTGTTGTTACTTTGTATTGAGTATTTGATTTTCTATTTAGATGGTGCCAGATTATAATTTTTACTTTTTATTATAATTAATTATATAATAAGTAAAAAAAAACAAGCAGATGCCAAGATACTTGCTGGCTTGGACGTAGCTACGCCACTCGTATTGATGTCAGTGCTCAGAGGTGTTGAGTAACCTGAAAGAATGGCAAAATAAGTAAATTTATAGATTTGAAAGAGACAATTCAAAATCCATTATATGTTCCAGTAGAGTTGCCGAGGTTAAAGCAACTTTGCAACGATAATCTGAATGCTCCAGCCAACTACTACTTTTCCCTGGTATCTTGCATTTATGATTGCTTAACTCCAAACATACGAGGAAACTGATATTTTTTCTTTTCACTTATTTATATAGTGAAAATAGGATTTTCTATCTACCAAAAAACAAAACAAAAATAGGATTTTCTTCCTTCAAGACCACCGAAAATTTCTCATTGAGTGATTAGATAAGATTGTAATGTCTAAGAGTCATACGAAACGAGATGAAGATAGTTATGGAGTTATGGACTTATGGTTGTTGTACACTTGTACTAGCTAAGACTAATTTATTAATAGTAAATCATTAGTTTTAAAATTATTGTTTCGGTTTTATAGAAATATTACGAAATTCATCAAATACACTTATTTTTTGAGAAATGTAATTATATTCGATTAAATTATTCTTATACTTCATTACTATTTTATTTTTATTTCACTTAATATTAAGAGATAAAGATAAACTTTAAAATAAATGTCTTCTTAATTTCTAAAATAAATAACAATTTAAAATGAATTAAAAATTCTATAGTAATAATAATAATTTCAAAAATACCTATTCTTTATGATTTAATGTTTTTGTTTTTCTGAGGAAAAAGTTTCTCTATCACCACTTATTTAAGAGTGAGTGGTGGCAGAAAAGTTTTTTTTGCAATAAAAACAGAAATGTTTTTTTTCATTATTTTATTATTATTATTATTTAACTTTTACATTGTGCATCGTAAACATTATTCTAGCATGCATAAGACTGCTTACTAGGTATTTTTCCAATTAATACTTCAAAATTTCCGTGGAGAATCTCAAGAGAAAATGATAAAACACAAAGCAAACCAATCTATCTATATCTATATTAAAGAAAAACTATTCTTTGGGAATTTTGCTGATATGTCACTTTGTCATGAATCCTCCACTTTGGCAATTTTTATACAATAAGAAAAAAAAAAGAAAGAAAAAAAGCAGGTGCCCTGGCTTGGATGCTAATAACACAGCATCTGTCAACTACCGAGCTTTACCCTACTCCACCTATTCGCAGACCTTTGTGAACTTTGAGCCAACTGACGAGGCTCCAAGAATCTATCACTTCTAGGTCTCTTACGAGGCTCCAAGAATCTATCACTTCTAGGTCTCTTACGAGGCTCCAACGAACTTGCATAACCCATAGCATCAGTCCTTCCACCTCTCGTGTCTCTATGTCTCTTATGACGATTTGGTGTTGGTCCACTTGACTTCATTTCCTTGTCAACTTCATAGACCAATGGTTGGATATCCTGAAGATCAGGCCCTGGAACATACCCAAAAGGCCGCTTGGATGGATCCATTCTACTACAATTATGAGATTCTATGCTTAAAAGCTACTAGTATGTGGTGAAAATTAACTCACACTAGGCATTTTGATCAAGGAAGCTTATGCAATTTTTTTAGAAGGTGTAATGGGACCCTGCCAACCAAACAAAGAAACAAAACTATTGTAGACCTCGAAATTCTGCTTCACACTGTTTGCTTTTTGCTTCTCCAAGTAACAAGATTTCCCCACACATAGGTGCAATAGCCTGAGGTAGATCTCCTGTCTACTGATGAGCCTGCCCAATCTGCATCAGTGTAGATTTCAATTGTCCTTTTATACCCCTTTTTAAAGAATAATCCTCTTCCTGGAGTATTCTTGAGGTATCTAAGCACCCTATAGACTGCACTAAGATGCTTCTCCTTGGGTGAGTGCATGAATTAACTAATCATACTCACCGCAAAGGCAATGTCAAGACGTGTATGAGATAAGTAGATTAGTTTACCAACCAATCGTTGATATTGTTCTTTATCCACCTCATTCCCATCTTCAATACCTAACTTGGTATTAGGTTCCACAGGTGTCTCAGTAGGTTTACACCCTAACATTCCTGTTTCCAACAAAAGATCTAGAACATATTTTTTTGTGTTAGAGTGATGCCTGTTTTGCTCCTAGCAACTTCCATACCAAGGAAATATTTGAGAGTGCCAAGGTCTTTGAGTTCAAATTGAGCTGCTAGAAATTTCTTCAAGGTGTCCAATTCCTCAATATCATCACCTGTAAGAATTATATCATCTACGTATACAATAAGAATAACAATTTTACCATTCTTAGAGTGTTTGTGGAAGAGAGTATGATCAGTCTGTGCTTGAATGAAGCCTCTTCTTTTGACTGCTTGTGTGAATTTGTCGAACCATTCTCTGGGAGACTGTTTCAATCCATATAGAGACTTTTTTAGTTTACACACTGATCCATTTCCCTTTTCAAAACCAGGTGGAGGATCCATATAGACTTCTTCATGTAAGTCACCATTTAGGAATGCATTCTTCACATCTAACTGTTGCAGAGGCCAATCTAGATTGGCAGCAAGAGATAAGAGAACTCGGATGGTATTGACTTTAGCAACCGGAGCAAAAGTCTCATGATAATCTATCCCATGAGTCTGAGTGAAACCCTTTGCAACCAATCTTGCCTTGTATCTGTTGATGCTATTATCTGCATTGAATTTTATTGTAAACACCCATTTGCATCCTACTGCCTGTTTTCCTTTGGGTAGGGTCACTATCTCCCAAGTTCCATTTCTTTTTAAAGCATTCATTTCTTCAAAGACAGCATCCCTCCATTTTTGATCATTGAGAGCCTCATGTATATTTCTCGGTATCTTTGTACTATCCAACATAGTATTGAAAGCACGAAACCCTGGGGACAACTTTCCATATGAAATATGATTAGAAATAGGATGAGTAGTACAAGATCGAGTACCTTTTCTGAGAGCAATGGGCAAGTGTAGATCATTTTCACCATGACACTCAAGTATATGGGTGCTGGAACTGGAACATGGTTCAGAATCCTGGCAGTGTAGAGGCTCTGGGTTATTCACACTTTGAGGAGTCTTTCGCCTGCTATAAACTTGTCCCCATTTTGAGGAGGCTCCTGATGGTGAGGATTTTGTAGCTCCCCCTGTTTCCAAAATTAGAGGTAATATCGTGGCATCAGTAGGTTCCCATGACTGATCTTCATCTACTCCTATCTCCCCCTGAAGAGAAGTCGAGGGGAAGAAAGGGTCATTTTCAGAAAAAGTGACATCCATAGAGACAAAGACCTTACGAAGAGAGGGTGAATAACATTTATATCCACGTTGAGTAGGAGAATAACCAATAAAGACACACTGGAGAGACTTAGGATCAAGCTTAGACCGTTGATGGGAGGGAATATGGACAAATGCAACGCAACCAAATAACTTGAGAGGTAAGGAGGAGACACCTCGGAAGGAAGGGAAGATACGAACAAGACTATAAAGAGGAGACTGAAATTTCAGAATGCGAGATGGCATTCGATTTATCAGATACGAGGCAGTGAGAACTGCCTCTCCCCAAAGATATTTAGGAACACTCGTGGTAAACATAAGAGCCCGAGCAACTTCAAGGAGATGTCGGTTTTTTCTTTATGCAACTCCGTTTTGTTGGGGTGTGTCAGGACACGAGCTTTGGTGAAGGATGCCATGTTGGGAAAGATATTCTCCAAGAATAGAGTTAAAATACTCTTTGCCATTATCTGTACGAAGAATTTGTATAGCAACTTGGAATTGGGTTTGAACCATGGCATGAAATTTTTTAAACACGGATGCAGCATCGGACTTATCCTTTAGAAGATACACCCAACAGACTCGAGAATGGTCATCAATGAAGGTAATGAACCATCGAGTACCTGAAAAACACGGGCTGGACCCCATATGTCACTATGAATTAAGGAAAATGGGGAAGAGTCATGGTGAACTTTAGAAGGATAATGAGCACGAGTATGCTTGGCAAGTTGACAAATATCACAAGAAAACAAACTTGGACTTTTATGAATAAATAAGTTTGGCAACAACTTCTGAAGATAAATAAAATTTGGATGGCCTAGCCTACGATGCCACATCATAACATCATTACATGAATCAAAAGGAAACATAGAGTTTTTTCTACGAAAACAGCTTCATGAGTCACATCCTCCTCAAAGTAGTAAAGTCCACCATCCTCTCTAGCACTGCCAATCATCCTCTCCGAGTCCTGTTCCTGAAAAACACAACCATGTGGAAAGAATTTAGCAAAGCAATGCAACTCAAAGGTGAGCTTGCTAATAGAAATGAGATTACAGGTCAGAGAAGGAACATAAAGAACTGATGTCAAAGTAATCAGCTCAGAAAGTTTAATGGTTCTGTGTCCCGCAATCTGGGAAAAACTGCCATCGGCGATCTTGACCCGAGAAGGTTCAGAATATGGAGTGTATGAACAAAACAAGCCAAGGTTACCTGTCATATGATCAGAGGCTCCAGAATCAAGGATCCAATGATTTTGACTATCAATATGGAAAGTTGTACCTTGCTGGACCACATGACTAGTGGCCTTAGGAGGTTGAGTCAAAAGTCTCTGAAGTTGTTCAAACTTAGTCTTGCTAAGAAAGACACCATCAGAGTAAGAGGAAGAGTGTTTTGAGGAAGCCATGAATAGAAAGAGAAGGGTTGACGTTGATGAAAAATCAAGTTTTGTAAATTTTTGCTGACCTCTGGAACAGCCGGCGAGAAGGTCTGTGCAAGTCGCGCGTGACGTGAAGGCGGCGCGTCGCGCCGGAAACTGGCCGCGCGTGTGACGTTGCGTGCGGCGGTTGACGGCGATGGGTCCAGCGGCGGTCGACTCGTCAGATCCTTCTGAGTCGAATGGTCACCTCACTTTCTTGATCGGAGGTCAGTAGACTAGGTTTCTGTGTTGGACAGATTCAAGGAGGTTTTAGGAGGTGTTTGACGGTGATGGAAGTGTTGGATGGTTATTTCAGATTTGAATTAGGGTAGGAACGAACCCGCTCTGATACCATATTGAAGAGAAGTTTCTGTATATTGATATTGAATAATTTACATGAGTGAGTATTTATACAAGAAAAAATCGCTAAGAATGACTAAGCGATCCTAATCACAATCAATTCTAATCAATCACAATAAATCCTAATCAATCATAATCAATCCTAATTAATAGGAAATAAAAACGGAAACATGTTTGGATTCTGATTTTCTACAAAAATAGGTAGGGAACTAAACATTTCTGATTTAGTTAGAAGAAACAGGTGACCAATATTGTTAGTGTTTTTCACTATCTGGTGCTTGACTACTCTACTCTTTGATAGTTTACCTTTTTTTCAAAATGAAATGTTACTCTGTTAGGAGGAGGAGGCAGCTGATTCTTATGACGAATGGTGTTCGACAACTCTTAGGAAAATAAGAGAAGCCTCCCCATTGAGTTTGAAAGTTATTTTACGATCTGTGAGTTGCATCTCCCTTGCATGTTTATCTATTTCCCATTCAAGATGCTATTTTCTTCTGCTTTAACCTCTGCTATTGAATTTAGATACGTGAAGGTAGATTTGAAACTCTTGATCAATGTCTTGTACGTGAGTACCGTATATCCCATCGCGGAATTTCTAAGCATGTCTCCTCTGATTTCTTTGAGGTAATGATCTTCTTGGTATCTTTTCCCTAAAGAACAACTTCAATTTGTTTTTATGATTTCACTTGACTTCTTTATGTAGGGTGTTCGGGCACGAATGGTTGATAAAGACTTTGCACCAAAGGTACCTATTTTGTTCTAGGAGTCTGTACATTTATGAACTCAGTAACATCCATTTTTTTTTTCTTTTCTCGGGATTTATCTAAACCATTTTATTACCAAATTTGCAGTGGGACCCACCTAGTTTAAAAGATGTATCAGAGGACATGGTTGAATACTATTTCTATCCGTTTAACGAAGTTGAGTCTGAACTGGTGCTGCCAACGGCATTGCGAGAACCTTACATGTGAAACAGACATACCTTCCATTAATGCTTATCTTTAGCAAGGGTAAGCCAAATAAGTTCTAATTTTGTTGTCAAAATTCGTGTATTGTAATTCTATGTTTTTTCTTTTTATTAAGTAAATTACATTTGCTTGAGATTTGTCAAAATGAAAATTCTAAACTTCTCATGAATTACACTTTTGATTATTTTTTCTTTAATTTAGTGATAACTAAATGGATAACTTTTTAGTCCTCTTGTAGTACATACTACAATCACTTAAATTATAATAAATAATTACGTATGAGAAATGAAGAATATGTCAAGAAAATGAGTATAAATGCAATTAGGTGAATACATATATGAGAGTTGTTATATTTACAAT
>NW_026896323.1:0-21566 GCF_033153095.1 Gastrolobium bilobum | reverse complement strand
TCTTGATCTATCGTATTATTATTGTTGTGATTTTGTTAATTGATCGTTGTGCTTTGTTTAAAGTACAGTGCCACCTTTTTATCTATTCAAATCGAATCGGATTAGTTGCGAAGCAATGAACCAAATGGAATATTTCCAAAAAAAGTACAGTGCCACCTTTTTATCTATTCAAATCGAATTTGGGACACTAAATTAAGTTTTATAAATTTTATATGAATAATTGACAGGTTTTATTATAGTTATTTTTATGCCTTTCTCTTGTAACATCAAAAAAGAAACACGTGAAAAAAAATAAGACTATTCAAATCATGACATTTTAAAAAGGATATGTTTTTCGGCTTTTTGACCCTTTTACCCTTCATTAATTAATTAATAATTATTTTGTCTCTCATTCAAAACTATCTATCAATCTGTCACTCTTTAATCGATTAAGTTGAAGATTTAATCGATTAAAAGGTCAAAACTGACAAAAATGGTTGACTTGAAGATTTAATCGATTAAATCTTCAACTTAATCGATTAAATCTCCAAAAAGTTAGCAAGTGTTGTCTTGTCACTTGAGATAGGAACGAAAGATTTTTTTTTCTCCCCTCCAATTTTTATCATGCTTTCAGACAGGAGTTTATGGATGAGCTTTAATTTTATAATTCCATTTAATGTTGTCTTGTCATTGCATTTAGCATTAGCAAGTGTGTTGACTTTGCAAGCTTGCCCCTAATCAATTGGCAATTGCAGCATCCAAGAGTTAATAGTTAAAAAGGGTTAAAAAAAGAAAAGAAAAGAAAAGGCGTCTGCTGCGTATTTTCCTTCACAAATTTGCCTTCACCAAGTAATAAAAGCAAGTGGGGCCTTTGTTTTCGGACTATATCTATATTGACAATCCAACATAATCAAATGATTGAAACCATAAAGCAAAGCTTATTTATCTACTTTTCGTTTCTTTTTGGAGATTTAATCGATTAAGTTGAAGATTTAATCGATTAAATCTTCAAGTCAACCATTTTTGTCAGTTTTGACCATTTAATCGATTAAATCTTCAACTTAATCGATTAAAGAGGGACAGATTAATAGATAGTTTTGAATGAGGGGCAAAATGGTTATTAATTAATTAATTAAGGGTAAAAGGGTCAAAAAGCCTAATTTTTCTCATAGGGTACACAGTTTTAATATGTATATATAATCTTTTAAATTTTTTAAATATTTTATGCAAACAGGACTGCAGTGATATCACGAGTTAAACGAAGTAATATTTTTTATAATGCTTATTATGTCTGAAATATATATATATATATATATATTTTTTTTTTTGATAACAGAAATATTTTTTTTTAAGTTTTAAGAAGGATCTCTAAGGATTTAGGGAAAAGATTACGTATCATTCATCAACATATAGGGTTTTCACAAGCTTGCGCTGATAAACCACACAAGGAAAATATATATTATAAAAGAGCAAGTTGGTCTTAAATAACCAAACTTACCAAATGTTCAACCAAAGATAAATAATATACCCCACAGTAATTGGAGTAAATAGAGAACCACAAACTTAAACTTACGAAACAGTACCAACTATAACATATTAAGAGACCATCACCAAGACTACACTCCATATACTGGAGTGAACAACAACAAGAAGAAGATAACAATGTCTAGGAAAGAAAAGTTGAAAATTCCAGCAGTTTAGAACATCCACTTTTCTTCACAGCAACAAGGCTTCACATATACTGAGCATGAACTCGAACCCTGTTGCGCAGCCACCAATCCTTGGCTGCATCTGCATCAAAAATTTCCCGGCTGCAGACAGAGTTAACAAAGAGTCAAATCAAAACCCACTAATCTTCTAAATAAATTTTTAAATGAAATTTGGCAACATGTTACATGCAATCTAGGATTTTACCATTTCCTAATTTCACCAAAGAACATGCTCCTACGACCATCTAATTGTGAAGGAAAAAACAATAAGGAACATGTTTTTGATATGCATTTTATATTACCTGAATTTGATACGGCGAATTTGCCTGGTCCCATTAGCTGACCTCTTCACAGTGATTGACACTCCAGGATCATCTTGCTCAACCCATTCAGCATCCATGTCATTATCAGTAGGGTCGTTAGCCCTTGATATCCCACCATGGAAATACCCCATATTCCCAGCGGGTGCATGGAAATTCCCCGGAGTCGAATCCATGTTCAGCATTGAAGCCATTGGGATATCTTGTTCAGATTCCCCCGAGTTCTGTTCAAAGGCAATAGTAATGTACATGAATGAATCTCGAGAATCCAATAGAGAGCTCTTATTTATGTCAACCTCTTCTCACGATATAGTGATAAACATGAATTGAAGTATCATGAAAAATAACAAGGTCGATGAAATAGAGTCTTAACTCTTAACAACATCATATGTGTGTAAAAGTTGTAGATTACCTCATCATCATCAGACCTTGCAGGAGTGTTGGAAACATGTTGATTTAAAGTCTGGATATTATGAAGCTCCCTGATCATGTCAAGTATTGTAAGTCTTTATTTTTTTTTTAATAACAAGTATTGTAAGTCTTTATTACTTTTTTTTTTCAACAACTAAAATTCTCATATATATATATATATATTTGAAGGTCTCTAAGGTACTACATATATTTTCAAAACTTGGGACATATTATACATACCAGAAGCGAATCCTTTTGAGATCATTGCCCCCAGTAGGAAGAGACACAACGGTGATGTGAGCACCTGGCTCCATCTTTGCTATCCACTTGTTGGATCCAGTCATGTCCACCATCGCTACACTACCAGCTGGTGGTTGAGGTTGACGCCCTCCAGGGGTGGTGTTACCAATTGGGGATTGATTGGGGTTTGTGTAGTCCAAAGCAGGGGTTGAACTTGCGCTTCCACCACCAATGTAGCCGTATGGAACCTCTTCAGAAACGGTGTCATACTTGATGCTCTTGGGGTTGCCAGCTTTGATTTTCTTCCCTGAAAGCTTCAGCGCCAGATCCTTAATCTGCATATGCAGAATAAAAATTCAAATTAGCATCAATGCATTTAAAAGTCTTAATCATGTACCATACAATTAATACATACCATGGAGTCTTAAGGTTTCAGGCTTAGGTCATTTTCAAAGCATCATACAATACCTTTACAGCTGGGCTAGTGGAGAATGTACTTGGTAGAGAATACATGCAAGTGGATGACAACAACATCCTTGAACGTGAAAGTCTATATATGTATATATCCTACTATCAACTATGTACCCCCAATGGAAAGCATTTTCTATTTGTAGAAATCTCCAGTAATTTCTATCCAAATATTACTTGTCCAATTTTTCACACAATTTAGAAACATTTGGTTCGAAATAGTTAGGAGAGGCATCATAAGGAAGAAGGAAGAGCATGAAGAAGAAGGTAAACTAATAAGCAAATATAAAGGAAGCAAAATAAAGAAGAAGGTAAACATTTGGTTTGATTTTGTTTGTTTTAACCAAGATGGAAAAAGAAGATGAAAAAAACAATGTTTGTTGAGAGAGAGGGAGAGAGTATTAAGGACCTGCGACGTCAGACCCTTGACGGCTTCTTTTGTGTTCGGCGTGCCGTTCCCACGGTCATCTTCATCCCCATCAACGGGGGTTGGCTTGGCACACGGATTCATGAACAAAAACATCTTCGCTAAAAAGCTCATCTTATCTTGAACAACAACAAAACAAGCAAACATTTATGGTTAGATTCCAGAGAATGAAAGAGTGTCTGTCAACAGTTGAGAATGGGAATGACATATAGAGAAGAAATGAACCATATCAATATATGTCATTGGTTCTGAATGGATAATAGAACAAAATAAAAATAATAATAAAAGTCATTGAAGGATGAAGTTAAGGTTATCACTTTCATTGAATGAAACAGTGACAGGAAATGGCCATTTACGGTAAACAAAAGCAATGATTAGGTTACAGGGAAAGCGCCGAAATAAAGACCACACAGATGCAGCAATTGAGTTACAATGCAACTAATGAATAACAATGCTCCAAAAAACAACATCTTTCACGTGAAACAAAATGGTCCTAAGATAACTGTAACACCCCAAATTTCTAACAATTTATAAAACAATCTTATAATAAATAAATTGTCAAAATTCTTTTTTTTTTACAATTATAATAATAGAAATATTGCGAAAGCTAATCTAAATCTAATTTGGGGAATGTTACCGCCGCACCTGTACAATGGACAGGTGCAAGGCTAAATTTATTACATTAAAATAAAACCAAAGACTAAAGTTTAAATAAAGGAAATATGTCTTATGCATTTATTTAAATCTCATAAATTTCTAACTAAAGATTAGGATACACACAATAAAACATATAACTACCTAAAGATTAGGATACACACAATAAAATTTCATACACAACGAATCTACAACCACCTAGAGATTAGGATTACCTGGTCTCCGTGTTTGGTGACTTCTACAACTTGGGGAAGAGAAGCGGTTGGTAACCAAAGAAAGATAATAATAAAAATAAAAATTTAAAGTGAGGAGAGAGAAAGAGAAAGTGTAGAGGAGAAGAAGAGTGGTGGAGAATTATTGAGGATTCAGAGTGAATTGGTTTGGTTAGGTTAGGTCTCTATTTATAGTTGAAGTTTTGGGCTCGGATATGGGTTTCGTGCATTTATTTCCTTTTTCTTTATTGATGTATTTGGCTCAGATTTTGGCTTTATACACTATTGACTCAATGCTGACTCATCATATCTAAACAATTTATGTTTGTTGACTCATCTTATCTAAATCATCAATCAAACATTAATACATAAATCATCAATCAAACATTAATACATAAATCATCAATCAAACATTAATACATAAATCATCAATCAAACATTAATACATAAATCATCAATCAATTAATAAATCAATTAATCATGATATATCATCTAATTTATATATATATATATTTTTTCACATAAATCAAATAATATTACTATTATTATTATCTTACCTCTTATTATTTTAACTATTATTAACTCATTAATTAAAAATATTAAATACCAATATTATTAATTACAAAAATACTAAATATCATTATTATCCAAAAAATTTATTATTATATTATTATTATTATTTTATTAAAAGAAAATATGGGGTATTACAATAACTCTTATAAAACCCCCTGTGAAAACCCTCCAACTCAGCCACATTGTAACTGCCATAAAAAGACAAAATACTCTGCTCGAAAAAGAGAGAGAGAGAGAGAGAGAGAGAGAGGATGGAGGTGCGCTTACATATTTTTGACATTTTTGAAGCGAGAAATATACGGTTACAGAAAAGACAAGGATAGCGAGGCAGCGTTTTGAGGTTGTGGTACTTTAACTCCAAGGGGTAGTGGGGTTGGGGTTGACTGCGTGAGGTTTATAAGTGTGACGGAAACTGTTTCGACAATATCAAAGAAGTGGACCTGGGTCCACAAGTTGTCAGGCTTTTTTTTTATCCAATGCAAGGGAGATGTTCCTACGTGGTACATTGTTAGGGGTTTGATGAATTTCTGGTACAGATCGATGGTTAGGATTGGTTCAGGTGAATGCACTTTTTGACAGAATTGAATTTGGAAATAGAAACTTCTCATCCAGCTTGTGTTTTGCTGCTTGTTATGATGTCATCCTTGGATGTTAATTGTGATACAGATCAAAAATTCTTGCAATCACATGATATTCTTCCTGATTCTTCTCCCTGATTCCATGCATGGATGGACAGATAACTATTTTCCTGAGTATCTAATATAATTTTAATGAAAGAAATTGCCAATATTATCAACCGTTTCTCTTACACTTGATTTAAGTCATTTAACTTTTTTTTATTAAAAAAAATTATTTAACTTTTGGCTTTAGTTATAAACTTTTAAGGGGTTTATAAATTTTATGTTACTGCTCCAAAAATTATTTTGCAGCTGAGACAATAAAATATGAGGGCCACAATTTTTTTTTCTCTTTTTTATTATCTCGAGCGCTGTGCGTATCGACCCGTGCAATGCTATAGCTAACGAGTTCTACAAATTTTGTGTTGATGCAGCAACAAAAAATTTATAAGCCCCAATTTTTAATAAAAAAATAACATGGCATCGAAATTTTGAATTTACTTTTTATGGTAAGCTAGCATTAAATATATATATATATATATATATATATATTTTTAAATTTTAGATACTTTAAAAATTTGATTGCAGTCATTAGAATCAATTTATACCATAATAAAAATATTTGGGTTATTTATCTGATTAACAAATGTTGGATTCGTTAATTGACATCCATAATTATAACGATCTTAGGGTAGAGAAATTTTTGTCCTATAATTTCCGATACGTTTATTTTAAATTTTGGATACTTCAAAAATTAAACTGCCATCGTGAAAATCAATTTATACCATAAT
The DNA here is from genome assembly GCF_033153095.1 of Gastrolobium bilobum. Taxonomy (NCBI): domain Eukaryota; kingdom Viridiplantae; phylum Streptophyta; class Magnoliopsida; order Fabales; family Fabaceae; genus Gastrolobium; species Gastrolobium bilobum. Next base: position 15,165 of record NW_026896323.1, on the reverse strand, counting down.
AAAAACATTTGACTTATTTATCCGATTAATTAATGTTAAGACATATTTAATGACAATTGTAACTATAACATTTCAAGGGGTAGAGAAATTTTTATGTATATTTGTTTTTTATTTTTGATATCTCAAGATTTGATTACGATAGTTAAAATCAATTTACACCATATGACTATCGATGGTTAGGATTGGTGAATGCACTTTTTGACAGAATTGAATTTGGAAATAGAAACTTCTCATTCAGCTTGTGTTTTGCTGCTTGTTATGATGTCATCCTTGGATGTTAATTGTGATACAGATCAGAAATTCTTGCAATCACATGATATTCTTCCTGATTCTTCTCCCTGATTCCATGCATGGATGGACAGATAAGAATTTTCCTGAGTATCTAATATAATTTTAATGAAAGAAATTGCCAATATTATCAACCGTTTCTCTTAACACTTGATTTAAGTTATTTAACTTTTTTTTATTAAAAAAAATTATTTAACTTTTGGCTTTAGTTATAAACTTTTAAGGGGTTTATAAATTTTATGATAATGCTCCAAAAATTATTTTGCTGCTAAGACAATAAAATATGAAGACCACAATTTTTTTTCCCTTTTTTATTATCCCGGGCGCTGTGCGTATCGACCCGATTCTACAAATTTTTTGTTGATGCAGCAACAAAAAATTTATAAACCCCAATTTTTAATTAAAAAATACCATTAAAAAATACCATGTCATCGAAATTTTGAATTTACTTTTTAATGTAAGTTAGCATTAAATATATATAAATTTTAGATACTTTAAAAATTTGATCAATTTATACCATAATAAAAATATTTGGGTTATTTATCTGATTAACAAATGTTGGATTCGTTAAATGACATCCATAATTATAACGATCTTAGGGTAGAGAAATTTTTGTCCTATAATTTTCGATACGTTTATTTTAAATTTTGGATACTTCAAAAATTAAACTGCCATCGTGAAAATCAATTTATACCATAATAAAAACATTTGACTTATTTATCCGATTAAAATGTTAAGACATATTTAATGACAATTGTAACTATAACATTTCTAGGGTAGAGAAATTTTTATGTATATTTGTTTTTTATTTTTGATATCTCAAGATTTGATTGCGATAGTTAAAATCAATTTACACCATAAACACAGTATCCAATTAACGGTGGCCATAATTATAATGGTCCTGAAATGATAACATTCTTTATCGGGTAAGTTTTGACTCGCACGAAAACATGTGTGTACAAATTTTTAGTTAGCAAAGTATTTCCTTTACCAAAAAAAAAGTAAAGTATTTCTTTGATTCTTGTAAATAACTTATTTTCAGTTATCCCAAAATTACGTCGTTTTGAATTAATAAAAAGTATTTCTGTAATTTTATTTATTTTTTTATCAAATAAATTTTACTGAAACACCCTTCATTAATTTTCCTAACTTACGGAAACACCCTTCATTAATTCAAAACGACGTAATTTTGGAATCACTTATATCCGGTGACTGAAGAAATACTTTATCCTTACTTTAATTGTTTAATTGCGGTAGTTGGAATCAATTTACCCTAAAAAAAATTAGAAATGATATTGTAACAACCAATTAGGGTTACTATCAATGTTACTACCAATCAATTTCACCATTAGATCGATTATATTGATCCAACAGTTATATTTATTTCCATCTTTGTATGATTATGATTTATCACATTTAATGATAACCGTTGAATCAATGTAATCGATTTAATGATAAAATTAATTAGTAATAACATTGATAATAATCCTAATTGATTGTTATAATATCTTACCTAGTGAATGACGATCACAACTACAATGGTCCTGACTCCTGAGCTAGCAAAATATGTTGTCAAATAAGTTTCAGCCCGCCTGTTTAGAATCAATTGACCCTCTAACAAATATGTTTGACTTGTTTTAATTATTGGTGATTGGGCTTTGTGAATGATGACAGCAGCTATTAAAGTCCTACCTTGGTAAACGAAGACCCTACCTTTATCTTAGGGTTGCAAACTTCTATGTCAAGTAAGTTTGACCCACATATTTTAGAATCTATTCACACCATAACAAATATGTTTGGCTTTTGCTCTAACATTAATTAAATTTATGATTCAGTGAATGACAGTAACTATAACGATTCTAAGATAAGAAAACTCCTTATTAGGTAAATTTCGACCTACACGAAGATGTAACGATTAGACTTTGTCTTGAACTGGGATTCATTCAAATAGATATGTTTGTGAATTTGATTTTAGGTTTTTGCAGAGCGAAGGTCTCTTTGCATGGGAGTTTTCTATAAATTTGAGCATACAATTAATTAATTTACTTTTTAACCCTTAAAAGAAGTAGTATAGTATATTTGATGGGAGTGAATCATTAATGGTGATAAGGGAAGAGAGAGAAAAAGTATTGAAATAGTTAGTTATAAAATTATAACTGTTGATTCACCTCTATATGATTAGGATTCTTCCATATGATGTGATCATGTTAAATAAAACATATGAGAGAATTCGTTTTCATATTTGATACCTTTTGTAGTAGTCATATGATCGGAATCAAGGAGATTTTTATATCTCGATGGATGAGAAATTCAAATATATTATCAAATCATTTATTAAGCTCTTTTAGAGGTTTTCTCAACTAATCCGTGTGTGTTATTTTTTATTTTAATTTTATACAACTAATCTGTTTTTTAGTTTGTAATGTTAAATAATCGTCACTTATTATGTCTGAAATATATATATATATATATATATATATATATATATATAATTTTTTTTTTATAACAGAAATATTTTTTTTTAAGTTTTAAGAAGGATCTCTAAGGATTTAGGGAAAAGATTACGTATCATTCATCAACATATAGGGTTTTCACAAGCTTGCGCTGATAAACCACACAAGGAAAATATATATTATAAAAGAGCAAGTTGGTCTTAAATAACCAAACTTACCAAATGTTCAACAAAAGATAAATCAACAGCAATATACCCCACAGTAATTGGAGTAAATAGAGAACCACAAACTTAAACTTACGAAACAGTACCAACTATAACATATTAAGAGACCATCACCAAGACTACACTCCATATACTGGAGTGAACAACAACAAGAAGAAGATAACAATGTCTAGGAAAGAAAAGTTGAAAATTCCAGCAGTTTAGAACATCCACTTTTCTTCACAGCAACAAGGCTTCACATATACTGAGCATGATCTCGAACCTGTTGCGCAGCCACCAATCCTTGGCTGCATCTGCATCAAAAATTTCCCGGCTGCAGACAGAGTTAACAAAGAGTCAAATCAAAACCCACTAATCTTCTAAATAAATTTTTAAATGAAATTTGGCAACATGTTACATGCAATCTAGGATTTTACCATTTCCTAATTTCACCAAAGAACATGCTCCTACGACCATCTAATTGTGAAGGAAAAAACAATAAGGAACATGTTTTTGATATGCATTTTATATTACCTGAATTTGATACGGCAAATTTGCCTGGTCCCATTAGCTGACCTCTTCACAGTGATTGACACTCCAGGATCATCCTGCTCAACCCATTCAGCATCCATGTCATTGTCAGTAGGGTTGTTAGCCCTTGATATCCCACCATGGAAATACCCCATATTCCCAGCGGGTGCATGGAAATTCCCCCGAGTCGAATCCATGTTCAGCATTGAAGCCATTGGGATATCTTGTTCAGATTCCCCCGAGTTCTGTTCAAAGGCAATAGTAATGTACATGAATGAATCTCGAGAATCCAATAGAGAGCTCTTATTTATGTCAACCTCTTCTCACGATATAGTGATAAACATGAATTGAAGTATCATGAAAAATAACAAGGTCGATGAAATAGAGTCTTAACTCTTAACAACATCATATGTGTGTAAAAGTTGTAGATTACCTCATTATCATCAGACCTTGCAGGAGTGATGAAAACACGTTGATTTAAAGTCTGTATATTAAGAAGCTCCCTGATCATGTCGCAATTCTCAGCCCACCACCTCTGGGCTCGCGACTTATCAAACATGTCTCGGCTTCAAATTTAAATGCCAAGTATTGTAAGTCTTTATTACTACATGATAATTAATTTTTTTTTTCAACAACTAAAATTCTCATATATATATATATATATATATATGAAGGTCTCTAAGGTACTACATATATTTTCAAAACATGGGACATATTATACATACCAGAAGTGAATCCTTTTGAGATCATTGCCCCCAGTAGGAAGAGACACAACGGTGATGTGAACACCTGGCTCCATCTGTGCTATCCACTCGTTGGATCCAGTCATGTCCACCAACGCTACACTACCAGCTGGTGGTTGAGGTTGACGCCCTCCAGGGGTGGTGTTACCAATTGGGGATTGATTGGGGTTTGTGTAGTCCAAAGCAGGGGTTGAACTTGCGCTTCCACCACCAATGTAGCCGTGTGGAACCCCCCTTCAGAAACGGTGTCATACTTGATGCTCTCGGAGGTGCCACCTTTGATTTTCTTCCCTGAAAGCTTCAGCGCCAGATCCTTAATCTGCATATGCAGAATAAAAATTCAAATTAGCATCAATGCATTTAAAAGTTTTAATCATGTACCATACAATTAATACATACCATGGAGTCTTAAGGTTTCAGGCTTGGGTCATTTTCAAAGCATCATACAATACCTTTAAAGCTGGGCTAGTGGAATGTACTTGGTAGAGAATACATGCAAGTGGATGACAACAACATCCTTGAACGTGAAAGTCTATATATGTATATATCCTACTATCAACTATGTACCCCCAATGGAAAGCATTTTCTATTTGTAGAAATCTCCAGTAATATCTATCCAAATATTACTTGTCCAATCTTTCACGCAATTTAGAAACATTTATTAATCGGATAAATAACTCAAATGTTTTTATTATGGTATAAATTGATTTTCACGATGGCATTTTAATTTTTGAAGTATCCAAAATTTAAAATAAACGTATCGAAAATTATAGGACAAAAATTTCTCTACCCTAAGATCGTTATAATTATGGATGTCATTTAACGAATCCAACATTTGTTAATCAGATAAATAACCCAAATATTTTTATTATGGTATAAATTGATCAAATTTTTAAAGTATCTAATATATATATATATATATATATATATATATATATATATATATATATATATATATATATTTCACAGCGCCCGAGATAATAAAAAAGGGAAAAAAATTGTGGTCTTCATATTTTATTGTCTCAGCTGCAAAATAATTTTTGGAGCATTAACATAAAATTTGTAAACCCCTTAAAAGTTTATAACTAAAGCCAAAAGTTAAATAATTTTTTTTAATAAAAAAAAGTTAAATAACTTAAATCAAGTGTTAAGAGAAACGGTTGATAATATTGGCAATTTCTTTCATTAAAATTATATTAGATACTCAGGAAAATTCTTATATGTCCATCCATGCATGGAATCAGGGAGAAGAATCAGGAAGAATATCATGTGATTGCAAGAATTTCTTATCTGTATCACAATTAACATCCAAGGATGACATCATAACAAGCAGCAAAACACAAGCTGAATGAGAAGTTTCTATTTCCAAATTCAATTCTGTCAAAAAGTGCATTCACCAATCCTAACCATCGATAGTCATATGGTGTAAATTGATTTTAACTATCGTAATCAAATCTTGAGATATCAAAAATAAAAAACAAATATACATAAAAATTTCTCTACCCCTTGAAATGTTATAGTTACAATTGTCATTAAATATGTCTTAACATTTATTAATCGGATAAATAAGTCAAATGTTTTTATTATGGTATAAATTGATTTTCACGATGGCAGTTTAATTTTTGAAGTATCCAAAATTTAAAATAAACGTATCGGAAATTATAGGACAAAAATTTCTCTACCCTAAGATCGTTATAATTATGGATGTCAATTAACGAATCCAACATTTGTTAATCACATAAATAACCCAAATATTTTTATTATGGTATAAATTGATTCTAATGACTGCAATCAAATTTTTAAAGTATCTAAAATTTAAATATATATATATATTTAATGCTAGCTTACCATAAAAAGTAAATTCAAAATTTCGATGCCATGTTATTTTTTTATTAAAAATTGGGGCTTATAAATTTTTTGTTGCTGCATCAACACAAAATTTGTAGAACTCGTTAGCTATAGCATTGCACGGGTCGATACGCACAGCGCTCGAGATAATAAAAAAGAGAAAAAAAATTGTGGCCCTCATATTTTATTGTCTCAGCTGCAAAATAATTTTTGGAGCAGTAACATAAAATTTATAAACCCCTTAAAAGTTTATAACTAAAGCCAAAAGTTAAATAATTTTTTTTAATAAAAAAAAGTTAAATGACTTAAATCAAGTGTAAGAGAAACGGTTGATAATATTGGCAATTTCTTTCATTAAAATTATATTAGATACTCAGGAAAATAGTTATCTGTCCATCCATGCATGGAATCAGGGAGAAGAATCAGGAAGAATATCATGTGATTGCAAGAATTTTTGATCTGTATCACAATTAACATCCAAGGATGACATCATAACAAGCAGCAAAACACAAGCTGGATGAGAAGTTTCTATTTCCAAATTCAATTCTGTCAAAAAGTGCATTCACCTGAACCAATCCTAACCATCGATCTGTACCAGAAATTCATCAAACCCCTAACAATGTACCACGTAGGAACATCTCCCTTGCATTGGATAAAAAAAAAGCCTGACAACTTGTGGACCCAGGTCCACTTCTTTGATATTGTCGAAACAGTTTCCGTCACACTTATAAACCTCACGCAGTCAACCCCAACCCCACTACCCCTTGGAGTTAAAGTACCACAACCTCAAAACGCTGCCTCGCTATCCTTGTCTTTTCTGTAACCGTATATTTCTCGCTTCAAAAATGTCAAAAATATGTAAGCGCACCTCCATCCTCTCTCTCTCTCTCTCTTTTTCCGAGCAGAGTATTTTGTCTTTTTATGGCAGTTACAATGTGGCTGAGTTGGAGGGTTTTCACAGGGGGTTTTATAAGAGTTATTGTAATACCCCATATTTTCTTTTAATAAAATAATAATAATAATATAATAATAAATTTTTTGGATAATAATGATATTTAGTATTTTTGTAATTAATAATATTGGTATTTAATATTTTTAATTAATGAGTTAATAATAGTTAAAATAATAAGAGGTAAGATAATAATAATAGTAATATTATTTGATTTATGTGAATATATATATATATATATATATATATATATATATATAATATATATCATGATTAATTGATTTATTAATTGATTGATGATTTATGTATTAATGTTTGATTGATGATTTATGTATTAATGTTTGATTGATGATTTAGATAAGATGAGTCAACAAACATAAATTGTTTAGATATGATGAGTCAGCATTGAGTCAATAGTGTATAAAGCCAAAATCTGAGCCAAATACATCAATAAAGAAAAAGGAAATAAATGCACGAAACCCATATCCGAGCCCAAAACTTCAACTATAAATAGAGACCTAACCTAACCAAACCAATTCACTCTGAATCCTCAATAATTCTCCACCACTCTTCTTGTCCTCTACACTTTCTCTTTCTCTCTCTTCACTTTAAATTTTTATTTTTATTATTATCTTTCTTTGGTTACCAACCGCTTCTCTTCCCCAAATTGTAGAAGTCACCAAACACGGAGACCAGGTAATCCTAATCTCTAGGTGGTTGTAGATTCGTTGTGTATGAAATTTTATTGTGTGTATCCTAATCTTTAGGTAGTTATATGTTTTATTGTGTGTATCCTAATCTTTAGTTAGAAATTTATGAGATTTAAATAAATGCATAAGACATATTTCCTTTATTTAAACTTTAGTCTTTGGTTTTATTTTAATGTAATAAATTTAGCCTTGCACTTGTCCATTGTACAGGTGCGGCGGTAACATTCCCCAAATTAGATTTAGATTAGCTTTCGCAATATTTCTATTATTATAATTGTAAAAAAAAAAAAAATTGACAATTTATTTATTATAAGATTGTTTTATAAATTGTTAGAAATTTGGGGTGTTACAGTTATCTTAGGACCATTTTGTTTCACGTGAAAGATGTTGTTTTTTGGAGCATTGTTATTTATTAGTTGCATTGTAACTCAATTGCTGCATCTGTGTGGTCTTTATTTTGGCGCTTTCCCTGTAACCTAATCATTGCTTTTGTTTACCGTAAATGGCCATTTCCTGTCACTGTTTCATTCATTGAAAGTGATAACCTTAACTTCATCCTTCAATGACTTTTATTATTATTTTTATTTTGTTCTATTATCCATTCAGAACCAATGACATATATTGATATGGTTCATTTCTTCTCTATATGTCATTCCCATTCTCAACTGTTGACAGACACTCTTTCATTCTCTGGAATCTAACCATAAATGTTTGCTTGTTTTGTTGTTGTTCAAGATAAGATGAGCTTTTTAGCGAAGATGTTTTTGTTCATGAATCCGTGTGCCAAGCCAACCCCCGTTGATGGGGATGAAGATGACCGTGGGAACGGCACGCCGAACACAAAAGAAGCCGTCAAGGGTCTGACGTCGCAGGTCCTTAATACTTTCTCCCTCTCTCTCAACAAACATTGTTTTTTTCATCTTCTTTTTCCATCTTGGTTAAAACAAACAAAATCAAACCAAATGTTTACCTTCTTCTTTATTTTGCTTCCTTTATATTTGCTTATTAGTTTACCTTCTTCTTCATGCTCTTCCTTCTTCCTTATGATGCCTCTCCTAACTATTTCGAACCAAATGTTTCTAAATTGTGTGAAAAATTGGGCAAGTAATATTTGGATAGAAATTACTGGAGATTTCTACAAATAGAAAATGCTTTCCATTGGGGGTACATAGTTGATAGTAGGATATATACATATATAGACTTTCACGTTCAAGGATGTTGTTGTCATCCACTTGCATGTATTCTCTACCAAGTACATTCTCCACTAGCCCAGCTGTACTACACAAACCCTGCTTTAGACTACACAAACCCCAATCAATCCCCAATTGTATGATGCTTAGTGAATGGTGGAATGACCTAAGCCTGAAACCTTGTGTCTCTTCCTATTGGGGGCACTCGCTTGGTATGTATTAATTGTATATGTAGTACATGATTAAGACTTTTAAATGCATTGATGCTAATTTGAATTTTTATTCTGCATATGCAGAATTAAGGGAGGGTTTGGCGGAAAACTGAAAAATTATTTTTTTACCCTTAGCATTAAAATGTTAAAACTACATAATTGTGAATCATTTTTAAATGCGATATTATTAGAAAAGTCTCAAATACCGACAGCATTTATTGACGAAAAATATTTCATAAAAGTTAGTGATGAAATTTTTGATGAAAATCATATACGTCAAAAATTTTTCGTCAAAACTAAAGACAAAATTAGAGACGGAACCAGATTTTGCCACAATCTATAACATAAATTTTGTACGAAAAAAAAAATCCAGTCAAAATTATTGACAGAATCTAAATTCGGTCGAAACTTTTAACGAAAATATTTTCGTCCAAAATTTTGATGAAACACATTTCCATCAAAAAGTTTTGACGTAAAACAATTACGTCAAAAATTTTTACGGAAAATATTTCCATCGAAATTTTGCGAAAAATATTTCCATCAAAATTTGTGACAAAAGTTATTTACGTAAAAAAATTTGATGAATTTTTTTTTTTGTTAACAAAGTTTTCCAAAATATTTCACAAAAAAAGATATTCATCGAAATTTTTGACGAAAAATATTTCCATCAAAATTTTTAACGAAACACATTTCTATCTTGTTGACAAAAAAATGTCCAAAATTCTTAACACAATTTAAATTTGACCGAAAGTTTTCGACGGAAATATTTTCGTTAAAATTTTTGGCAAAAAAAATGTCAAAATTTTTAACGAAATATATTTCCCACGAAAATTTTCGACGAAAAATATTTCCGTCAAATTTTTTGATAAAAAATATTTCAAACAAAATATTCAACGGAACACATTTCTATCAAAAAATTTCGACAAAAAATTATTTCGTAAAAATTTTTTACGGAAAAAATATTCTGTCAAAATTCTTTACAAAATCTAAATTTCGTTGAAAGTTTGAATGAAACATTTCCCTCAAAATTTCTAACAAAACAATTTCTGTCAAAATTTTCATCAGAACACATTTCCATCGAAATTTTGAACGAAAAATATTCCGTCAAAATGTTTGAAAGAATTCTTTTATGTTTAAAGCATCTGATGGAGGAAATCATTTTCAACAAAACTTTTGATTATTTTTGTAAAAATTTTCATCGGTTGAAAAATTCCGTCGCTTTTCGACGAAAAGTATTTTCATCGTTTGCAACGTAGAAATTTCATTGGTGTTGTAAAAGTACATAAATAATTTTTTTAGAAATTTTAAATTTAATTTAATTTAATTTGTAAAGTATAATAATTATATTAATTCTAAAAAAAGGGTAAAATGGTAAAAATATCTCATTGACCCTCCATTTCCTCCCATCCCTTTTTTTTTAAAAAAAAAATTAATTATCATGTAGTATATATATATATATATATGAATACTTGTTATTAATTATCAAAAAAAGACTTATAATACTTGGCATTTAAATTTGAAGCCGAGACATGTTTGATAAGCCGCGAGCCCAGAGGTTGTGGGCTGAGAATTACGACAGGATCAGGGAGCTTCATAATATCCAGATTTTAAATCAACATGTTTTCAACACTCCTGCAAGGTCTGATGATGATGAGGTAATCTACAACTTTTACACACACACGTAGACCTACATATAGCCTACATACACACACTCATATGATGTTTTTTATATAAAATATACATCATACGGATGCCTTGTTATCTAGGCGGGGATTGTTTTGGTTTAGGATGACGTAACTCTGTGTGTGTTGTGTTTTGTCCACTTTTTTGTGTACAAGGATGGTCCACTTCCTCTCACGGATTGGATTGGTCCATTTATTGGTTTATTTATATGCATGAGGTGGTTCCGTGGTTCTGACCTGAAGTGACCATCATGATCAACCAATCAAGCCGGTCCTAATCCCTTTGTTCTTTTTATAGTTATAAATTAGGGAACCAACTTTTCAAGTGGGTTCTTACGACTTTTCTCTTTTTAGCCACTTATAATTGCACATGAGATTATTCACTTACCATCATTATCCTGTATTTCAAAAGTTTTCTATTATGTGTCGATGCAAATTATATGATTTAGTATGGCAGGAAAGTATATAGTTGGTGTGGCCAGGTATGGATTGCATTTATGGCAGAAGCATGTTTATATTTATAAGCAACTATTTGTTTTTACACCATTATTCCATTATCCACGAGCCTCTTTATTTTGCTTCTTTTATATTTGCTTATTAGTTTACCTTCTTCTTCATGCTCTTCCTTCTTCCTTATGATGCCTCTCCTAACTATTTCGAACCAAATGTTTCTAAATTGTGTGAAAAATTGGACAAGTAATATTTGGATAGATATTACTAGAGATTTCTACAAATAGAAAATGCTTTCCATTGGGGGTACATAGTTGATAGTAGGATATATACATATATAGACTTTCACGTTCAAGGATGTTGTTGTCATCCACTTGCATGTATTCTCTACCAAGTACATTCTCCACTAGCCCGGCTTTAAAGGTATTGTATGATGCTTTGAAAATGACCCAATCCTGAAACCTTAAGACTCCATGGTATGTATTAATTGTATGGTACATGATTAAAACTTTTAAATGCATTGATGCTAATTTGAATTTTTATTCTGCATATGCAGATTAAGGATCTGGCGCTGAAGCTTTCAGGGAAGAAAATCAAAGGTGGCACCTCCGAGAGCATCAAGTATGACACCGTTTCTGAAGGGGGGTTCCACACGGCTACATTGGTGGTGGAAGCGCAAGTTCAACCCTTGCTTTGGACTACACAAACCCCAATCAATCCCCAATTGGTAACACCACCCCTGGAAGACGTCAACCTTAACCACCAGCTAGTAGTGTAACGTTGGTGGACATGACTGGATCGAACGAGTGGATAGCACAGATGGAGCCAGGTGTTCACATCACCGTTGTGTCTCTTCCTACTGGGGGCAATGATCTCAAAAGGATTCGCTTCTGGTATATATATGAAGGTCTCTAAGGTACTACATATATTTTCAAAACTTGGGACATATTATACATACCAGAAGCGAATCCTTTTGAGATCATTGCCCCCAGTAGGAAGAGACACAACGGTGATGTGAACACCTGGCTCCATCTGTGCTATCCACTCGTTGGATCCAGTCATGTCCACCAACGCTACACTACCAGCTGGTGGTTGAGGTTGACGCCCTCCAGGGGTGGTGTTACCAATTGGGGATTGATTGGGGTTTGTGTAGTCCAAAGCAGGGGTTGAACTTGCGCTTCCACCACCAATGTAGCCGTGTGGAACCCCCCTTCAGAAACGGTGTCATACTTGATGCTCTCGGAGGTGCCACCTTTGATTTTCTTCCCTGAAAGCTTCAGCGCCAGATCCTTAATCTGCATATGCAGAATAAAAATTCAAATTAGCATCAATGCATTTAAAAGTTTTAATCATGTACCATACAATTAATACATACCATGGAGTCTTAAGGTTTCAGGCTTGGGTCATTTTCAAAGCATCATACAATACCTTTAAAGCTGGGCTAGTGGAGAATGTACTTGGTAGAGAATACATGCAAGTGGATGACAACAACATCCTTGAACGTGAAAGTCTATATATGTATATATCCTACTATCAACTATGTACCCCCAATGGAAAGCATTTTCTATTTGTAGAAATCTCCAGTAATATCTATCCAAATATTACTTGTCCAATTTTTCACACAATTTAGAAACATTTGGTTCGAAATAGTTAGGAGAGGCATCATAAGGAAGAAGGAAGAGCATGAAGAAGAAGGTAAACTAATAAGCAAATATAAAAGAAGCAAAATAAAGAGGCTCGTGGATAATGGAATAATGGTGTAAAAACAAATAGTTGCTTATAAATATAAACATGCTTCTGCCATAAATGCAATCCATACCTGGCCACACCAACTATATACTTTCCTGCCATACTAAATCATATAATTTGCATCGACACATAATAGAAAACTTTTGAAAAACAGGATAATGATGGTAAGTGAATAATCTCATGTGCAATTATAAGTGGCTAAAAAGAGAAAAGTCGTAAGAACCCACTTGAAAAGTTGGTTCCCTAATTTATAACTATAAAAAGAACAAAGGGATTAGGACCGGCTTGATTGGTTGATCATGATGGTCACTTCAGGTCAGAACCACGGAACCACCTCATGCATATAAATAAACCAATAAATGGACCAATCCAATCCGTGAGAGGAAGTGGACCATCCTTGTACACAAAAAAGTGGACAAAACACAACACACACAGAGTTACGTCATCCTAAACCAAAACAATCCCCGCCTAGATAACAAGGCATCCGTATGATGTATATTTTATATAAAAAACATCATATGAGTGTGTGTATGTAGGCTATATGTAGGTCTACGTGTGTGTGTAAAAGTTGTAGATTACCTCATCATCATCAGACCTTGCAGGAGTGTTGAAAACATGTTGATTTAAATTCTGGATATTATGAAGCTCCCTGATCCTGTCGTAATTCTCAGCCCACAACCTCTGGGCTCGCGGCTTATCAAACATGTCTCGGCTTCAAATTTAAATGCCAAGTATTATAAGTCTTTTTTTTTTTTTTTAATAACAAGTATTGTAAGTCTTTATTACTACATGATAATTAATTTTTTTTTCAACAACTAAAATTCTCATATATATATATATATATATATATTTAAAGGTCTCTAAGGTACTACATATATTTTCAAAACTTGGGACATATTATACATACCAGAAGCGAATCCTTTTGAGATCATTGCCCCCAGTAGGAAGAGACACAACGGTGATGTGAGCACCTGGCTCCATCTTTGCTATCCACTTGTTGGATCCAGTCATGTCCACCATCGCTACACTACCAGCTGGTGGTTGAGGTTGACGCCCTCCAGGGGTGGTGTTACCAATTGGGGATTCATTGGGGTTTGTGTAGTCCAAAGCAGGGGTTAAACTTGCGCTTCCACCACCAATGTAGCTGTATGGAACCTCTTCAGAAACGGTGTCATACTTGATGCTCTTGGGGTTGCCAGCTTTGATTTTCTTCCCTGAAAGCTTCAGCGCCAGATCCTTAATCTGCATATGCAGAATAAAAATTCAAATTAGCATCAATGCATTTAAAAGTCTTAATCATGTACCATACAATTAATACATACCATGGAGTCTTAAGGTTTCAGGCTTAGGTCATTTTCAAAGCATCATACAATACCTTTACAGCTGGGCTAGTGGAGAATGTACTTGGTAGAGAATACATGCAAGTGGATGACAACAACATCCTTGAACGTGAAAGTCTATATATGTATATATCCTACTATCAACTATGTACCCCCAATGGAAAGCATTTTCTATTTGTAGAAATCTCCAGGTATTTCTATCCAAATATTACTTGTCCAATTTTTCACACAATTTAGAAACATTTGGTTCGAAATAGTTAGGAGAGGCATCATAAGGAAGAAGGAAGAGCATGAAGAAGAAGGTAAACTAATAAGCCAATATAAAGGAAGCAAAATAAAGAAGAAGGTAAACATTTGGTTTGATTTTGTTTGTTTTAACCAAGATGGAAAAAGAAGATGAAAAAAACAATGTTTGTTGAGAGAGAGGGAGATATTAAGGACCTGCGACGTCAGACCCTTGACGGCTTCTTTTGTGTTCGGCGTGCCGTTCCCACGGTCATCTTCATCCCCATCAACGGGGGTTGGCTTGGCACACAGATTCATGAACAAAAACATCTTCGCTAAAAAGCTCATCTTATCTTGAACAACAACAAAACAAGCAAACATTTATGGTTAGATTCCAGAGAATGAAAGAGTGTCTGTCAACAGTTGAGAATGGGAATGACATATAGAGAAGAAATGAACCATATCAATATATGTCATTGGTTCTGAATGGATAATAGAACAAAATAAAAATAATAATAAAAGTCATTGAAGGATGAAGTTAAGGTTATCACTTTCATTGAATGAAACAGTGACAGGAAATGGCCATTTACGG
>NW_026896322.1:0-21760 GCF_033153095.1 Gastrolobium bilobum | reverse complement strand
CTAAGCCTCATTCTTCCTTGAACATAGCCAATCTACTCAACATTTCATAAAAACCCTAAAACACTATTCATTAACCCTAAACTCATGCAAATCTCCAAGAATCATGTGAAAGAGAGTGGAAACTTACCACCAATGATCACACAATAGAGGAATGAGTGTTCCTCAAGCTTCCATGGAGGTAGAAACTCCCAAAACCCCACACTTCTCAAAAGGGGCGAATCTTTGGGGACCAATATCTCTCTCCACAAGGACTCCCACTCAAAACCAAGATAGGATTATGAAAGAGGGGAAGATTTAGAGTAGTCTAGGCTTTTGAATCACCCAAAACGGTTGGGATTTGCTCCCACTAGGTTTTCCCTCCTTCTTCCTCTCTTCTCCCTCTCTTCTCTTCTCCTCCTTTCTGTTTGCTGTCGACGGGCAATGGGGGAAATGGGTTCTTCTTTGTTCTTTAGTCACTTAACATAGGTTAAGTGACTTTAAGCGGGTATTGGTTCGTCTATCTATTCAACTCCATTAATTACCAAACTTTACCCAAAAGTCTGGAATATTATTCTAGGAATATTACTATTTTTATTTTTATATTTTGGGTACTTTCGCCAGTACCCATTTATACCCCTTAATTTTCACTGAGTACACTTTTTAACTCCAAGTGACCCAGATTCATTAATTAAGCCTTATACTTAATTTTACTCACTAAAACATGCTTAATTATTTAATTAAAATTAATCAATTAAATGCTTATGTTTGGGGTATTATATTCACCCCAACTTTTTAACGATTTTGTCCTCAAAATCGACAAAACCACTCATTCAATCATCTATGGATTTATCGGAGAACTCCTCTTGTGTTCTCGAAGTTACCCTATTAATCAGTTCCTCTTTTCCTCATCATCTTATCATAAGATGAAATGTTTCATTCATGATTCAATCTATGTTTTATAATTAGGTGATACTAATATGTTCAAGCACTTTTATCTTTCATTTTCCTCAAGGGTCATACCTATTCACTTGATATTTAACCCTGACCTTCTGCAGTACTACTAATAACCTCATACATAAAATCTCATCTGATGGAACTTCCAAGAGAGATCTGCTATGGGCTGTTTCTCTTAGGTATCTGACCACAAGGAGGTCCCGAAGGCTAACTCCAAGGGAAGTTCCCCTCAATCTAGACCTTTAATGAGAATTCTCTATCTCATAGGATACTATCCTCATGGAGGTAATACCACTACATCCATGGAAAGGTCATTGCATACAATTTACCATCTTTTAGCAATCAATACATAGTCTAGTCTTTAATTACTAGACATAACGAATCACACAATCATAATTGAGTCCATAGTCTAAGCATGTGTGGCTCCAACCTCAATAAACTATGCATGTCATATTAATCTACATGCGTCATACCTCCCGTCAAGTGTGGGAACCTCTCTAGCTGGGGTTGGGTCGAAGTGCTAACATGTGCCGCTGCTGAAGGGTCATAGACCACTTGCACATGAGCAACCCATCCCACAATCTGGGGACAATCCCTCGCATAGTGACCAGGTCTACCACACTTAAAACATACGTTCTGGCCCATCAAACAAACGCCCTTGTGATGCCTGCCACAATTGTCACACTTTGGCACAATAGGTCTTTCATTGTCCCAACTCTGTTGACTCCCGCTTCTTTTAAACTTTTCTTCAGACTGTCTAGCTTGTAATTTTTCTTTAATATTCCTGTCATCCATCTTCTTACCCTTTTCTGAAGTAGAGCCAGTTGCTCCACTAGCACCAGATGCTTGTGCCTCGGAAGACTTCTTACTTTTCGGCACACCATAAACTTCTTCCACCTTCCGGCATTGGTTCACGAATCTACTAAACTCTCGGATGTCACAATTTGACATCTTTCGAGACATCTTCTCATTTAGACCCCATTGAAATTTAGAGGTCATCTCGGCCGGAATGGGTAAGGCTCTCCCATAGTTAGCATATTTCACCAATTCATTGAACTTGGCGAAATATTGGTCAATTGTCATCGACCTTTGCTTGAGATCGTTATACTCATTCTGTTTCTGTTCCCTAGCCTCCCTAGGGAAGTAGTTATCCAAGAACAACATCTCGAACAACCGCCAGGTGATTTCCCGGCCTTCAGCTTCTAATGGCTGCACGGTATTGGTCCACCAATCTTCCGCTTCCTCTTCCAGCATATAAACAGAGTAGGCCAACTTCATTGCATCAGGGCATCTCATCACCCTGAATATCTTCTCCATAGCTTGGAGCCATTTCGCAGCCGCCATTGGCTCATAACCTCCCTTAAAAGAAGGAGGTTTGTGTTTTCGGAAAGCCATCAATCTTCTTTCTTCAGCTTCATGCTCGTCAACACGCTCAACACGTGGTTGACGGACCTCAGTGTGATGGCTATGACTATCAGAATGGTGGCTAGCCTGACCTTCATTGTTACCCGCTACACCCTCTTCCTGTGAAGGAGGTGGAGAAGGCGTAGCAGTGTGAGGAGGAGGAGTGGGTTGCCAGTTCACGGGCCTAGGACCCCTCAACGTCCTCAACTCGGTCATCATCGCGGCCATAGCAGTCCGCGAGTCTTCATTTGTCTTTAACAAATTTTCATTGGCTTGCCTGCTAGCAGCCAACTCTCTCTGAACGGCTGCAAGAGCTTCAGCCACGGGATCAGGCGGTACGCCCGTTGCCCCACGACCAATTCTGGGCCTCACAAGAGCCAGAACAGGTTCTGGCTGAGCATTGGTGTTTGATGGTCCGGGGTTGTTTCGGTGCCTCGTCATGTCACTACACATGTTACACAAAGAAGTGAGTTGATCAGGCCCACACTTAGTGATCACAAATGCAATAATCATCAAGAGTACTAAAACAACTAAAAAGCATCAAACACTAAGCATACTCAACAATAGCTAATAGTTACTCCCGACGAAACTGCTCTGATACCATAAAATGTAACACCCCGTTCTAGAACCGGTTTGTTAACATCGCATTATGATATTAAGCGTAGTTACAATCACATTGGCTCAATTAAAATCCAGATAAGTTTTTCTTTTTAAAACGACGCCGAATTTAAAATAGCCAATTGCGTGATCATAACCATATTACTTTGCGGAATCAGATAAACCAAGCTTAATATCATGTTCTTATTCCATTTTTAAAACATTAATTTACTTCTTATTTATTTCCCAACTTCTACTATATTGTAGATCTCTTCGTTAGCTACGCGTGGTTTCAAACCGCTCCTCATTTGGAGCTCTGTAGCTCAAGTTATGACAATTTTACTAACTTAGGTGTATGCTGAAAAACTACGCGGGCAGGGCGCTTAAGCGCGCTCCAGGGAGCTTAAGCGCCCACAGACAGAGGGAATTTACATTTTTTAGCCACCAAGGGCGCTTAAGCTCGCTCCAGGGCGCTTAAGCGCGCTACCTGGGCGCTTAAGCCCCCATTTTTGGCGCTAAAGCCCCAGGCGGCAGAAAGCTTTTGGTCTTCACAGGTGCATCAGGGCGCTTAAGCCCCCTCCTGGGCGCTTAAGCCCCCTGAGTAGGCTTAAGCCTCCATTTGCAGGCTTAAGCCCCCTCTTCTGGGCAATTTCCTATACTCATATTTTTCATGTATCTTTCTTGGGGAATCAATCCTACACATTTTACAACCTATTTAACAAGCTTGTGATATCCCTATATCATTGCTTAACTCTCATCCTCTCATCATTGATTTAACGGAAATTGGGCAGCATAGCCTTTGTTTTCTCAACGTTTCCCAATCTAACAGCTTAGCTCCTAATAGACAATTCAGTTCAACATTTCCAATATTCATCATGCATCCATAACCTTGAAGTAAATAACATTACACAAGTTTAATTACATAACGGGGAACTTAGCTACAAAAGGCTATGACCATCCCTTGGCTCTCATCAACAAAAGAGATATCCAAAGGCATGATCATAGGCTAAGTCCATCAAATATAACGAGATATACATACGTCAATGCTATCAATGATCAATCCTATACATGTAAATCTACAAAATATCATGTATGACCTCAAAACATCGTTTTCTTCATGCATGATCTACTGCAAATAAGGCCACTTGCCATCAGAGGCTCCTGCAGCTTCCTTACCTGAAAGGGGGTCCCCATAACACGGGGTGAGATATACGAATATATCACAGTAAACCAGAGGTCCTTGGAGATCACTCCAC
The DNA here is from genome assembly GCF_033153095.1 of Gastrolobium bilobum. Classification (NCBI taxonomy): domain Eukaryota; kingdom Viridiplantae; phylum Streptophyta; class Magnoliopsida; order Fabales; family Fabaceae; genus Gastrolobium; species Gastrolobium bilobum. The sequence continues at coordinate 17,570 of NW_026896322.1, read as the reverse complement.
CCTAAGGTTCACTTTCGATGTACACATAATCATAATAGCTTAACACATTCTTATCAGCAAGCATCACATGGACTTCCAAGAGAGATCCACTAAGGGCTGTTTCTCTTAGGCTCTTACCACATGGAGATCCACATAGGGCTGTTTCCAAGGGAAGTCCTTTCCTCAATCTATTCAAAGAGAGATCCTCAAAGGGCTGTTTCTCTTAGGCTCTTACCACATGGAGATCCACCTAGGGCTGTTTCCAAGGGAAGTCCTTTCCTCAATCTAGGAACCTCCAAGAGGGATCCACATAGGGCTGTTCCTCTTAGGCTCTAACCACATGGAGATCCACATAGGGCTGTTTCCAAGGGAAGTTCCTACCAATCATCCTCATCATAATACTATCACTCATAACCTCAATCACAATCCTCAACCATTACCTCATTCATTATTGCTACTTCTATAATCATTCCTCAATTACTCTTAAACAATCAAACATCAACCAATAATCATCAATCAATCATAACATGTATCAATGCATGAATCAATGCATGAGCATACAATCACTATCATAATTACATATCACATCTCATAAACCATTTCTCCTCAACGGAGTATGGTGGAACACTCAATGGGATCAACCACAAGGTCCAAAGGTTTACCTTGCTCTTTGAGCTTTCCTCAATTGCACACAACCCCAAGGGTTGGTCACTCCACTTGGTCCTCTTGCCTCAATCCTATCAACACAAGGAATACAATCAAACAATGCTAACAATGCAAGGAAATCCATAGTTCCAAGCCTAGATTTCTCCAAACATCAAAGCATACAAAAATAACACTATAAACTCATTTCTACCGATTAAATGTCATTCCTAGCATTTTTCACAACATACTCTAAGCCTCATTCTTCCTTGAACATAGCCAATCTACTCAACATTTCATAAAAACCCTAAAACACTATTCATTAACCCTAAACTCATGCAAATCTCCAAGAATCATGTGAAAGAGAGTGGAAACTTACCACCAATGATCACACAATAGAGGAATGAGTGTTCCTCAAGCTTCCATGGAGGTAGAAACTCCCAAAACCCCACACTTCTCAAAAGGGGCGAATCTTTGGGGACCAATATCTCTCTCCACAAGGACTCCCACTCAAAACCAAGCTAGGATTATGAAAGAGGGGAAGATTTAGAGTAGTTTAGGCTTTTGAATCACCCAAAACGGTTGGGATTTGCTCCCACTAGGTTTTCCCTCCTTCTTCCTCTCTTCTCCCTCTCTTCTCTTCTCCTCCTTTCTGTTTGCTGTCGACGGGCAATGGGGGAAATGGGTTCTTCTTTGTTCTTTAGTCACTTAACATAGGTTAAGTGACTTTAAGCGGGTATTGGTTCGTCTATCTATTCAACTCCATTAATTACCAAACTTTACCCAAAAGTCTGGAATATTATTCTAGGAATATTACTATTTTTATTTTTATATTTTGGGTACTTTCGCCGGTACCCATTTATACCCCTTAATTTTCACTGAGTACACTTTTTAACTCCAAGTGACCCAGATTCATTAATTAAGCCTTATACTTAATTTTACTCACTAAAACATGCTTAATTATTTAATTAAAATTAATCAATTAAATGCTTATGTTTGGGGTATTATAATAAATAAATTAATAATAATAAAAGATTGGATAGAAAAAATATAGAAATAATAAAGTAATAAGATCTTTATTAAATAATCAAAATCCTCTCAAATTATATCATTATCATATTAAATAACATGCGAATTGTCTACCCAAAATAATAATAATAATAATAATAACATGCGAATTCAATAAGGGTGTGTTTGGTTGAGGTTTTCTTTTGGGATAGACGAGGAAGTGTGGGTAGGTATCCTTTTTTTTTTTTTTTGTAATACGGTAGGTATCCTAAAATGCTATGTTTGGTACAAGTTTATGAAAAAAAAAGTCTAGGAAAGAAGTTTGCATAGGAAACCATATTTCAGTTGATTTTGTGCTCAAATTCACTGTTTAAGAATACCTCTTGAGATGTGGTATTTATGGAAAACTAGGGAAGTAGAAAACTGAAAGTGAAAATTGTGACCAAAGTAACCCTCCATTTTGTATTAGAAAACTAATTGTGAAGTCGTAGATTTATGTAAACAATGATTTCTCATGGACATTTTCGTAATTGCCACTTATTTTCCCATCTATATTTTACCTCAAACCAAACATAGACTTTATAAATCTTACATAATTTGCCCGGTTAAATTTTTTCAAACCAAACAACTTTTTTTACATTTTCCTACCAAACTCATTTTTTAACCATTTCCCTATCAATTACATTTTCCTAGTATTCAAAAAATTTCTCCTCAACCAAACGTCTCCTAAAAGCTAAACATGCGATGATTCTATACGAGCCATGTACTGTCTCGTGACTATTGAGAAGCGAACTATTCTTTCGCCTTTTACTTATCAAAAAAAGAAAATGCAAATATGACGAGGATTCCTTTTTTTTTACCGTCAACGTAGATAATTTATTTATATTGAGTTCAAAATGATGTTATTTTGAGACGGAAATCAAAGTAGTTTTAAAATTATAATTTAATTCAGGGTTATAATAGTTTTTTCATTATAATTTTTTAATTTTTCAACCAAAAACGACATTGTTTTGAGAGCAAATGTAGATATTCCCGCAATTAAAAGAAATAAAAAGTGTTTATTTTTTTTAAATGACATAACGTGTATCATTTCACTTTCACAAAGATGTGAGATTCATACCTTTATTATTTTTTATACACTCTCTCCCTTGATATATTTATTTATCTCACTCAAAATAACAAATACACATTTTTCCTTTAAAAGAAGACTTTTCCTCCTCTTATATATATATAAAAAAAATAAAAATTACAACTATAACAACCAAATCAAAACGACACCGTCTGTGCCCGCGCCACTTATTCAGAAAAGAAGAAGAAGAAAAAATGGAGGGAGAGTTAGGCTCTTCCGAAAGCATAACAATGTAACATCACAGCACAACACAACACACATTAATAGTAAAGCACAATAACATCACAAGTTCACAACACACAGTAATAGTAATACTACCGCATCCTCAGAAAACTTAATCGACTTTATTTTCTATAAGCAGTATTTAATACTACTTAAAAAAGTAAGGAGAAATGATTTGTCACGTTACAACGATAACAAATTAATTTTCCTACACTCACAATTTAAACTGAATCTCACCTTTCATTTTTTTATCACTCCACTATTCAATGCACTCCACATATATCATAATTGTGTAGGAAAATGGTTTGTTGTTACGTAACATGATAAAAACAAAACCCAAAACCCAAAAAGTAATACCATTGCAGCATCGAAAACATCGCGCACCCAAGTGTAGCTATATAAACACCACCCCTCCCCCCTCTCCTTTTTAACCATCACTTTCACTACCTTCCTTGCGTTCTTGAACAGATATTCGCTCTCTCTGCGTGAACTCTTCTCTTGTAAGCCTCCTCAATCTCTCACTCATCTTGTTTAACGAAGCATTTTTTTTTTAAGTTTAACTACGTTGTTTGAAATTCTGGTTTTATGGTGTTGTATAGGCTTTGGATAAGATTCGATTCGAGAGCTTAACGGATAAGAGCAAGCTGGGTGCTCAGCCAGAGCTCTTCATTAGGTAGGCTTGTCCGCGACAAGGCTAACAAGACGCTCTCCATCACTGACAGTGGCATTGGCATGACCAAAACAAGGTAAATGCAGTATTCGATCACATGTTTGTTTGGAGTTTCGAGTGTTATTAATTAAAATCGTAACATTAATAAAAAAAAGTTTGTTTCTGACGTAGGTTTGTTGTTTTTTTTTTTTAATGTGTGTTTTGCAAGAATTGGTGCACAATTTGGGTACCATTGCGAGATCCGGGACCAAGGAGTTTATGGAGGCGTTGCATGATGTGCTGACGTCAGCATGATTGGTCAATTCGGTGTTGGCTTCTACTCTGCTTACCTCGTTGCAGTGAAGGTTATTGTCACCGTGCAGTTAAAATTAGAATTTTATATAAAATCAAAAAGAGAATAAAAAATAATAAAACGTAAGATTCTAATGTAAAAAAAAATAGTAAAAAATTATAAAAATGTAAAATCATTTAAAATTTTGACGAAATCGTTTTGATTAAACAAATCATAAAATTGTAAAAGAGTAGAATTAAATCAGGATTTTAACTATCACCAAGCACAATGATGATGAACAGTACATTTGGGAATCTCAGGCTGGTGGCTTCTTCACCGTTACGGGGGATTCCAGTGGTGAGCAACTCGGAAAGGGTACCAAGATCACACTTTTCCTCAAGGAGGATCAGGAGGTAAATGTAAAACAACTCAATCCGATGTTGTTTTGTTTAAAAATTATTTATTTATTTATTTTTTAACACAACCCATTACACTATTTTGTTGAAGATAGAATTGAGTTTGTTTTGCGACGCATTATATATTAATTTGTTGCATTGCAAGAACTGGATTTCTTACTCGACCCATGTTGTAATTTTGTTGAGAAATGGATTTCTTTAGTTTATTTTACTCAACCGATTTTGTAATTTAGTTGAGAAACGGAAGGGGTTCATCTTGGACAACTGTGAGGAGCTCATACCACCCGAGTATCTTGGATTTGTGAAAGGCGTTGTCGACTCTGATGACTACTTGCCACTCAACATCTCTCGTTAGATGTTGCAACAGAACAAGATCTTGAAGGTGATAAGGAAGAACCTTGTAAAGAAGTGCTTTGAGATGTTCAATGAGATTGCGGATTACAAGGAAGATTACAACAAGTTCTACGAGGCTTTCTCGAAGAATTTGAAGTTGGGTATACACAAGGATAACCAGAAAGACATATACTATCACTGGAGAGACCAAAAAGGTACGAGTGAGATATCGAGTATATTCGGTTTTGATGTATTCTTTCTTTTGATAGAGTATATGGATGAAAAATGAAAATGAATACAAGAAAAATTCAGTCAAATCAGTGGACTCAAATTATGAGCGAGCAGAGACTATTCCCTCTAAGGAATGTGTCAGGCGAGTCTAGGGGGAAACCCGTGGCGGGGGGCTACCACCAATGAGCTAAGGCTACACCAATCGTAGCAAGTGGATCCGATATCATGTCTCAACCCAAAACCTTAAGGCATTGGGTCCATGGGTCCCTTCCACTTATATACTCTTCACTTAGTATTAGAATAAGTATTTTATTTTTCTGTTTCCTTTATTATAGGTATTCCGTTTTACACCTCATCTACTTTTCTGTTCTAGGACACATGTATAGGGAGGTATTCTGTTTTGACACCTCAGCTATTTTTGCTGTTATAGAAACATGTAAACAGCTCACCAATTCAGTTGTGGTTGAGATGCATATATACACACCATGTAAAGAATGAACAGAGATTAATCAATGAGAATTATTACTTTCTTCTTTCTCTGTTTTCTAATATGGTATCAGAAGTCTTTCCTTCCTAGTCTTTGAAATGGTCCGCGGCAATAATAACGCCGCTTCCAACTCAGCTTCATCTGGGTCCACTTCTGCAGGTTCAGATGATTCTGGTAGTCCTTATTTCCTATCCAGTGGTGATCACCCTGAGCTGATTTTGGTTGCTCATCCGCTTGTTGGCTCCAATTTTCATTCCTGGAGCAGGGCCATGATTTTAGCTTTGACGGCAAAGAACAAGTTAGGTTTCGTCGATGGCTCTCTTCCTTGTCCTTCGAACACTGATTTCTTATTTTCTCCCTGGACTCGATGCAACTCCATGGTTATTTCATGGATTCTTAATTCCGTTTCAAAGGACATTGCTGATAGTCTTATGTATTTTGCTTTGGCTTCTGAAGTTTGGGTTGACCTCCGCACCCGTTTCCTTCAGGCAAACGGCCCTCGGATCTTTCAACTTAAACAGCAGATTTTTTCATTACATCAAGGTGCTCTCGATGTTAATGCTTATCATACTCGTCTCAAGGTCCTTTGGGATGAGCTCCAAGATTATGTTCCTCCTATTCCCTGTTCTTGCGGTGGAATTCGTCTTCTCAACAATGTTCAACAACAGGATCGAGCCATGCAATTCTTGATGGGTCTCAATGACTCGTTCTCTTCGATCCGGGCCCAGATTATCCTTATGGATCCTCTACCATCTCTTTCAAGGGTGTTTTCTCTTGTTCTCCAGGAAGAATGACAACGCCAGATTTCGACGTCTCTCACTTCATCTCTTGCTGCTCCTCTGTTATCTGCTGCATCAGTTACTACCTCGCCGTCCCACAATCATGTCTCACCACCGCTTACTTCTTCCCCGTCAGTTGCTGCCATCGGTGGCCAGTTACAGCATAGATCCAAGCCCATTTGCACACATTGCAACATCCTGGGTCACACCAAAGACAAGTGTTTCCGTCTTATGGCTTCCCACCGAGCTAACCCACTCGATCCAAATACCAAAGGCCCACTACCATTTCTAATTCTACGGCCCACTCTAATATGGCCCTTTTCTACACCACCTCATCCAAGCCCAGCTTCAGATAATATCTCCCTGACTCACCTTCAACATTTCCTTTCTCTGATTTCGCCAAGTCCAACCTCTTCACCACCGTCTGTCGCGCCATCTCCATCGTCGCAGACGGCTGACTCACCCTCCGTTGCTAGCTTCAGTGGTAAGCTTCTTTCTTCTCTCTCCGCTTCTTGTTGGTGTCCTAGATACAGGTGCTACCCATAATGTCTCTTGCAATCCTGTGTCTTCTTTTTCATCTCCTTCATCCTCGGACTCAATGGTTTCTCTTCCTAATGGCTCCACTGTTTCTGTGGCTGCAAAGGGTTCTCTTCCTCTTTCTTCTTCTCTCACTCTTCATGATGTCTTATTTGTTCCATCCTTTTCTTTTAATTTTCTCTCTATTGGTGCCCTTACTCGTTACTCTGGTCTTGTTGCTCATTTCTTTTCATCTCATTGTTTTCTTCAGGACATTATCACGGGACAGACGATTGGGATTGCTAACCGCATTTTTGGTTTATACATCCTTGATTCTCTTGCTTTATTACCCCCTACACATGTTCCCCCACCCCGTTGTTTTTCCGTTTTTTTCTGATTTTTCACTTTGGCATTCACGCATGGGACATCTATCATCTCCTGTTTTACATAAAATGAAATCTGATCTTTGTTTTTCTTCTACAGGCTCTTACTCTTTTAATTGTGATATTTGTCCCTTAGCTAAACAGAAAAGACTTCGTTTCATTTTAAATCCGCAACGTTGTGCTCATGCTTTTGATCTCATTCACTGTGATGTTTGGGGACCTTTTAACCCCATTTCAATTTCTGGTTATAAGTATTTTTTAACGATTGTTGATGATGCAATCAGATTTACCTGGGTTTATTTTTTGAAAAGCAAATCTGATTTTGCTTCTGTTTTTCCAAAAAAATTTACAATCTTATACTAACACAATTTCAAACTCCCATCAAGTCTATTCGCTGTGATAATGCTCCTGAATTTAATCTTCCTTCTTTTTTTCTTTCTAAGGGAATACAGGTTTTCCATTCTTGTGTTGAACGACCTGAGCAGAATTTCGTTGTTGAGCGCAAGCATCAACACATCTTAAATGCTGCTCGCGCTCTTCACTTCCAATCTCATGTTCCTTTATCCTATTGGCAGGATTGTGTTGAGACTGCTATCTATTTGATCAATATAACTCCTCTCCTATTTTATCTGACAAGACCCCATTTGCACTTCTTTGTCAACGTCCTCCTTCTTATTCTCATCTTCGAGCTTTTGGATGTCTTTGCTACGCTTCCACCTTGTCTCGCACTCGTCACAAATTTTCTCCTCGTGTTCTGCCTGGTGCCTTTCTTGGCTATCCACCAGGAGTCAAAGGTTATATACTTCTTGACCTCACTTCCAATCGTATTTTTATTTCCAGGGATGTTGTTTTCTTTGAACAGGTTTTTCCCTTTGTTTCTTCTGTCCAGCCTCTGTCTCCTTTTCCTGTTTCTCTTATTTTTTCTCCTCTTCCGTTGCTTACTGCTGAAGCTTCTCCACCTTCTGACCGTCCCAAACGTTTCACTCGTCCTCCTCCATACCTCCAAGATTATGTCTGTCATTCTACCACTTCCCATCCTATTTCAAATTTTATAGGTTACACTCGCCTTTCACCCTCTCACTTGGCTTTTGTTAATACACTTTCCCACCATTTTGAACCTACTACCTATGCTAAAGCTTCTCAGTAGCCAGAATGGCGTGATGCTATGAAGTCTGAAATCCTTGCTCTTGAACAAAATCATACCTGGGATGTTGTTTCTCTTCCTTCTAACAAGGTTACTATTGGATGTAAATGGGTTTACAAGGTAAAATCTCACTCGGATGGCTCCCTGGAAAGATATAAAGCCAGGCTGGTTGCTCAAGGTTTCACTCAACAAGAAGGACTTGATTATATGGAGACCTTTTCTCCTGTTGCTAAAATTTCTACTGTCCGTGTGTTGATTGCCCTTGCTACTAGTCATGATTGGTGCTTGCATCAACTAGATGTCAATAACGCCTTTCTCCATGGCGATTTGATTGAGGAGGTGTACATGCGTTTACCTCATGGGTATGTTTTTCAGGGGGAGTCCTTTCCCAATAATGTTGTCTGTCGTTTGAAGAAGTCTCTGTATGGGCTTAAGCAAGCATCTCGCCAGTGGTTTGCCAAGTTCAGCTCTGCCTTGCTTTCTTTGAAATTTATTCAATCTACTACTGATAATACCTTGTTCACTCGCACCACTAATGGTTCTTTTATTGCTATACTTGTTTATGTTGATGATGTGATTTTGGCATCAAATAATTCTGAGGCTGTCCAGCACCTTATTTCTTTTCTGAATACACAGTTCAAGCTAAAGGATCTTGGCCCCTTGAAATATTTTCTTGGAATTGAGGTTGCCCGCTCTTCTAAAGGGATTTTTCTTTCTCAGCGCAAATATGCCTTAGACATATTGCAAGATTCAGGTTTATTGGGCTGTAAACCGCAGTCTACACCTATGGAATCTAATTTAAAGCTTTCTATTCATCTTGGGGATCTCCTACCTGACCCTTCTGTTTATCGTAGGCTTATTGGTAGGCTCATTTATTTAACTATTACTCGCCCTGACTTGTGTTTTGCTGTGAACCATTTGAGTTAGTTTGTTTCTTCTCCACGAGTGCCTCATCTTCATGCCGCTCAACGCTTGCTGGCTTATTTAAAGCGGACCCCTGGCCAGGGAATTTTTTATTCCTCCTCTTCTTCTTTGGCTTTGCATATCTTTGCTGATTCTGACTGGGCAAGCTGCCCTGATTCTAGGCGATCCGTATCAGGTTTTTGTGTTTTTCTTAGTGATTCACTGATTTCATGGAAGTCTAAAAAGCAGGTTTTTGTGTCTCGTTCATCTGCTGAGGCCGAATATAGGTCCATGGCAAATGCCACTTATGAGAATTTATGGTTACTCAACTTACTGCATAATTTTCCTATTGCTCTTCCAACTCCAGCTCATTTATATTGCGACAATCAAGCTGCTCTTCACATTGCCGCCAATCTCGTTTTTCATGAGCGCATAAAACACATCGAGATTGATTGTCATCTTGTTCGTGATCAAGTTACAAAAGGCATTGTTCGCACTTTTCCGGTTTCCTCTCAACATCAACTTGTTGATATCATGACTAAGGCTCTTCCTAGTTCTCTTTTTTCTTCTCTTCTTTCTAAGATGGGAGTGCTTAACATACACTCTCCATCTTGAGGGGGAGTATTAGAATAAGTATTTTATTTTTCTGTTTCCTTTATTATAGGTATTCAGTTTTACACCTCATCTACTTTTCTGTTGTAGGACACATGTATAGGGAGGTATTCTGTTTTGACACCTCAGCTATTTTTGTTGTTATAGAAACATGTAAACAGCCCACCAATTTGGTTGTGGTTGAGATGCATATATACACACCATGTAAAGAATGAACAGAGATTAATCAATGAGAATTATTACTTTCTTCTTTCTCTGTTTTCTAATACTTAGCTCATTACCAACCAATGTGGGACTCATCACACTAGAATATCCCAACAATCTCCTCCTCAAGTGTGAAACCCACCATTGGTATGCTCCCCCTCAACCGAGTGCCCAGAGCGAGTGGATCTGACACCATGTCTCAACCCAAAACCTTAAGGCATTGGGTTCATGGGTCCTTCCACTTATATACTCTTCACTTAGCCCATTACCAACCAATGTGAGACTCATCACACTTGAATATCCCAACAGAATGTGACGAATAAACCCCATCTGATTGGGTCTTTGAGGAAGCCTTGTCCAATTTTTGTGGTCAATGACTCTAATGCAGTGGCAAATTTAAAGAAAAAGAATTGATACTTTAATATTACCTAAATAAATTGCAAAAACATTTCTATCTTTAATCAAGAATATTGAAATAGAGCATAAGAGAAAACTGAACATGCTTAATGGTTAACTTGTTATGATGTCCTCTGATCCGGATATAATATAGGCCCAACCAGGGCCCAATAACACATGTAAGCCCAAACCCATTAAGGACCCAGAACGAGGCATGAAGGACAGGTACGGACGCGATGACCATATCGCGGCACACTAGCGCGATGACCATATCGCGTCATACAAGGGACGATGACCTCATCGCGGTATGCAAGACGTACTTACTCACCCCGCAACAAGATACCTTCTACAGACAGTAAACTTAAGCGCCAAGTCAACACCACCGCGCCCTCACACTAGTAAGCAACGGACAACTCCAGCTCATCATAACTCTACTACTAGACACCATGGCGGCAAACTCCTCAACATTTAAACCATGACAGCCACACTATGTTGGCACCAAGGAACCTTTGCCTTCACCATGAAAAAAGGCATCCTCCAAGCACACATCTCAACTACTATATAAACACATGATGTATCACCAAAGTACGATCATCCTTTACTTTCACAACATAAACACCTGCCTCTGATACTGACTTAAGCATCGAAGTGTCTTCGCAGGTACCCTCCCATTTGGTGCAACGTGAAGGATGAAGGACAAAGAGCTCAGGCTCACCCAAACTACAATACCAGGCCCAGACCAGTAACTACCGAAGGAGTCTCAACCGTGTGTGATTTGGGCTTAATACATATTGGGCTATCCATACCCTATTTGGTCCGATCATTGGCGCCGTCTGTGGGAAAATGTTTACCCACCTTTCTCTAAAAACATGGTTGACACTCGTAGCAAATCCCAGAATGGCTCCAAAGGAAAGCGGAAGGAGACCCCTGCTTCCCGTGAAAAATCAGCTTCATCGGTGGCACCAATTCCCATCCACCTGGATGACCTATCGACACCCCAACATCTGTTGGACCTCATCACACTACAGAACAAGAAAATCGCCCAGCAGAATCGAGATTTGGCTCGATTGAAAAAATCTCAAAAGAGCAAAGAAAAAACCCAAGAAAAGGGAAAAGAAAAAAATCTTGAGAAAGAAACAGCTGTCGAAAATTCTGAGGAGAGTGAGCCACCTCATTCGCACTCTACTGGGAATCCAGGACCTCCGGGTCACAAAAATAAGAAAGGTGAAGAAATCAAAGATACTCATGAGAACGAGAATTCTCATGGTAACTCAAGGACCTTTTCTCGAATTGTTCACCCCTTCGTCCCCTGCATAATGAACATCCTGATCGGACCAAATACGGTATGGATAACCCAATACGTATTAAGCCCAAATCACACACGATTGAGACTCATTCGGTAGTTACTGGTCTGGACCTGGTATTGCAGTTGCGGTGATCCTGAGCTCTTTGTCCTTCGTCCTTCACGTTGCACCAAATGGGGGTACCTGCGAAGATACTCTGATGCTTAAGTTAGTATCAGAGGCAGGTGTTTATGTTGTGAAAGTAAAGGATGATCGTACCTTGGTGATACATCGTGTGTTTATATGGTCATCGCGCCTTGTATGACGCGATATGGTCATTGCACTGGTGTGCCGCGATATGGTCATCTTGTCTGTACCTGTCCTTCATGCCTCGTTCTGGGTCCTTAATGGGTTTGGGCTTCCATGTGTTATTGGGCTCTGGTTGGCCCTATATTATATCTGAATCAGATGCCCCCTAGCTTGTGGTGTTGTCATTTGACAAGGCCGTGAGCTATATGTCTTTTATATGAGGCGCGGTAGTTTGTGACTCATATGTCGTTGTCTGCCGCGGTAATGATGCCTTGCAATGTCATCATGACTTTCGACCGTTTAAGAATGGTGGATTAAACGTATAATCAGTCAGGAGCATTAAATGCTGCTGTGATTACGTGGGGTTTAAGGACAGTCGTGGGTGTTTTGCGAGTAAAACGCTTCCCCTGCCTGCCATGTGTCCCCATTAACCCGTTTTGTGTTAAACACGTTTCACAGCTTTTGGTCTATCCGTTGGAGAAAAACTCTTAGTATTTGAGCCTTTTCATTTGGAGGGAAGATCATTTGGCCATTTTTGGTGGAAAACTTGCTTCGTCTCTCAGAGCTTGTTTCTGTATTTTCGGTGGTGACACGTCCTGCTTTTGGTGTGAACTTCCAAAGTATAAAGCTCAGGTGCATTTTTTTCTTCTTACCCTCTGTTTTATCTGCATTTCTTTCACCTTGTTCAACATTTTCGTCTGCCTTTTTGGGGTATGTCTGAGAATCGCAAATTGTCGGATTTTATCAGATTCCTTGAACGGTCTGGTTCGTCTAGTCCGCCGTCGGGATTGTTACCCAGATCAAGGTCCTTGGGAACCAGGGACAAAAGGCCTACTGTAGGAATTCTAGCCCCCTATTCCAAAGCTTGTGCTAAGTGTGTTCCCTATAGTCGTACCTTTGAGTTAGGGTCAACTTCGCGACAACCTAATCGCGGAAAGGCATTGTCAGCCCATAGCTCGTCTGTGTTTCCCCAGTTTGTTGTGAGTATGTCTAAACCCATTGTGATATCGAGTGACTCCTCTGCCAGTTCTGATAGTAGGTATAAATCGGCTGAGTCGAAAAGCCCTAAATCGCCTTTCTCGAGTTCATCGCGTGATTCCTCGTGTTCCATCGCGCGTGAGTCTTCAGTACCGAAAAGTCCTAGTCCATTGCCCTTGAATGTGATTTATCCAGCCGGATATCCTTTTTAAAAAAGGAATTTTGATAATTATAAACCTGTGTCCACTGACTTGTCTTCTTCTACTGATTCATCATCTTCTGAATTAGATTTCATGTCTCCTCGTATCAAGGAAATTATGGCAAAATATGGTGCTCGTGATAAGAAGATCGTGAAGACGCAGCCTGAGGCCAAGAAGAAAGCTGTGCGCCTTAGTCCGAAAGAAGAACCTTCGGAGACGCGGTCCCTGAATAGGCAAAGCATCCGGGATGTGGATACCCTGGAGTGGGTGTCAGACTCTGTTTTGAAGATTGAGTCAGTATTTTGCTCGCCTAGAGAGTTGGCGGAAGTAATTGCGGCCCTCCATCTGACCCTGGATAAAGCTTTTGACAACCATTGGGAGATTGGTGTCGTCCCGAAGAATGAGCGTGTTTGCTCATCGCGGGCTGAGGGATCATCCATGCATTTCATGATGATGTACTCCTATTTTTTCTTGTCCATAGGTGTTCATCTTCTCTTTTCTTCTTTTGTTTGTAAACTGTTGGCGCACTTGAATGTGGCGCCCTCACAGCTGACCCCCAATACCTGGGATTTTATTAGAGTGTATGAGATGGTATGCAAGGCCTATGGCCTTTTCCAATCTGTACCATCCTTTTTATATATTTTCAGTGTGATTCCCCCTCACAACAGCTGGATATCTTTTAGGGGCAAAGTAAAATTATGTGGGTCGTACTACAAAAAGATTAACAAGTGGAGCGCTGAGTATTTCAAAATCTATCCCGCCGAAGGTACCACGCCATTTTTTCTAGGCGATGAAGAGGCTCCTATCTTCCCCTTGTACTGGTCGAAATATCCGTCAAGTAGTTTCGTGTTAAGCTATACCTTTACTGATTTGAGCGATCTAGAACAGTAGACGGTGACTACTTTGGGTAACATCACTCGTGAGGCTTCTGCTACAGGCTCACTGGATACATATACCATTTTAAATGAATATTCTGAGGATGATATTCGAGCTTACCTGGGTAATGTGAATCCTTGCTATTTTTCTGTTTCCAGTTGTTTTGATCTAAGTATCTTCGTGTATCGCGATGTGCAGGTATCAAGTAAGTAGGCTTAATCACCCGTGCGTTTGTTCTATTTTGCAGATAGTATAAGGCTGGCGCCAGAAAGCCAAATGGAGCAGATCGCTGCCAAAAACGCACATCTTGTTGGCTCCTCATCCTCCTCACAACCGATCAAGACTGCTGCTGCTGTTGCTGAGTCGAGTGGTCATGCCGCCACGCAGCTGAAATCTCCCTTGAGGCTTCACACTTCTCCCGCTCCTCCTCAAGAAGTTATCTCTCCTGTAGTAGTGGAAGGGGATATCGCGAAAAGGAAGAAAAGAACGTTCAAGGAGATGTCTGATGGGTCAGCTGTAGGATCGCCGAATTTTGACTGGGGATCCGTGACGAACCTGCGTGTTCAAGGCAGGGATTTTGGTTCTCACCTAGAAGCTCTGCCGCAGGACCAATGGCGTAAGTTGGCCCAGGGCTTGATCTCGGCGGGCCAATTTATCATGGCCGCGCCTGGTGAGTATTTTTGGTTTTCCATTGTGCTTGTTTGCATATTATAATATCGCGGTTGTATGTATAACCTTCTTTGATATGTGGTAGATTCGGTAGACTACCTGAAGAAGCGCATTGAAGAGTTGAAAGCTGAGAATGTTCAACAACGCGCTGATTCTGAGGCGAAATTGAAGACCGCTGAAGAAGAGAAAGCCAATCTCAAGGCAACAATGGAGAAGAAGGACGCTGATGTGAAGAAGCTGACCACTGCCAACAGAAGCTTGGAGGCGAAGAAGATTGACTTGGACAAGCGCGTTCTTGAGCTAGAGGGGAACGCTGATACCTGGGCCGATGAGAAGGCCTTCCTAACTGATGAGGTGAAGAGGTATCAGGGTTTATTTGAGAAAGAAGCGGAGGCTACCTTCCTGAATGTAATAGAGCAAGTGCGCTTCTTCAATCCCTCTGCCAGGCTGAAGAACGTGCACTTTTATCACTACTTCAAGGAAGGTCTGCTGGTGACACTGAATGAGAAAAATCAAGAGGTCCTAGTTAAACTGATCAGCGCGATGGATACAGACACTATCGCGCCATCCTTGCAAGAGCCATCGCCTCAAGGTCCTCCTGCTGTGAATAATGAGCGCGCTGTTGAAGCTGATACTCCTCAGGATATGTCTTTTCAGACAGTCTGACCTTCTACTGTCTTCTTTTAATTTTTTCTGTATTTGTAAGGGGAGTATCCCCATATGATTCAAAACAATGATGTGTGTAAGGGGTTTTTGTTCCCGCAATTTTGAAATCATGACATTTGGGCTTGTTGAATATGTATGTTGGATGTGTTGCCAAATGCTTGTGTTTCTGTTTTCCTGTAGACTGTTGATATTTGCATACTTCGCAATGGGTTATTACCCTTTTCGTCATTCTTCTTGTTACTCTTCGCGCTCTTTGTATCGCGGATGGAGTTTTAACCCAGCTGAAGTGTGTTCCATCTGAGTTGTGAGAATATGTGTGTCTTTCCGCGATCATTTGTCAAAGCATGTCGTGATTTGTTATAGAGGAATCATTTAAGTATAGGATCCTGTAAATGTAAAGAGTCCGTGGGCGAATGTCCGTCCAGTATCTGGGACTGTGGTGTGTACGCCGTATGGCGCTTGAACACCATAACTGCATGCTGCATGTCCAGACAGTTTATATGTCAGGTTGTAAAGTATGTTGCATACCTTTTATTTGTTCATGTCCTCGCGTCTGAGCATAGAGAGTCGCGATGTGTCTTAGTGACGTTGGACTTGAATAATTTCGATCTGTTGAGGAGGATTGGAGGATTCGTGAGAGAACACCTATAATTTCGATCCTTGTGAAAGAGTCTGTTAATTGGAGGATTCGTGAGAGAATCCTTTATTTGATAGGAACCATGAGAGGTATCCTGTGAATTGGAGGACTCGTGAGAGAATCTTTTACTTGATAGGACCCATGAGGGGTGTCCTGTGAATTGGAGGATTCGTGAGAAAATCCTTTATTTGATAGGACCCATGAGAGGTGTCCTGTGAATTGGAGGATTTGTGAGAAAATCCTTTATTTGATAGGACCCATGAGAGGTTTCCTGTAAATTGGAGGATTCGTGGGAGAATCCTATAACTTGATAGGAACCATGAGAGGTTTCCTTTAAATTGGAGGATTCGTGAGAGAATCCTATAACTTGATAGGAACCATGAGAGGTTTCTTGTGAATTGGAGGATTCGTGAGAGAATCCTATAACTTGATAGGAACCATGAGAGGTTTCCAGTGAATTGGAGGATTCGTGGGAGAACCCTGTCTGACAGGAACGTTGTGATTCTGTGTTCTTAAACTTAATGCATAAAGTAATTAATAGTAAAAGGAAATTGACCAGTTTTATTTGAAACAATAATTTGGAAAGACAAAAGTGTTGTGAGTCATGAGAGACTTAGCTATAAAATGTTTTAAGCTTGTCCGCGTTCCACGTGCGTGGGATAGTAAGGCCAGATAGTGTCTCAATGACATATGCCCCCTTATCTGTTTTGTTGTAGATGCGATAGGGTCCTTCCTAGTTTGCGGCCAATTTGCCTTGTCGCGCGTTCTTATTGTCGATGTCAGCTCTTTGTAGGACTAAGTCGCCCACGTTGAAGCCTCGTCCAACAACCTTTAGGTTATAGCGCACTGTAATCCTCTGTTTGAGTGCTACTTCTTTGACGTGCGCGATCTCACGCATTTCCTCTATCGCGTCTAAGTTATGAAGCAATGCCTGCGAGTTGCTGTCTGCATTTGTGTACATCTTTCTCCATGATGGTTCTCCAATTTCAACTGGGATCATGGCTTCACTACCGTAGACCATGCGAAATGGGGTTTCACCTGTGGTTGAGTGTTTGGTTGTTCTGTAACCCTATAGCACAAA
This sequence comes from Gastrolobium bilobum, assembly GCF_033153095.1. Lineage (NCBI taxonomy): Eukaryota > Viridiplantae > Streptophyta > Magnoliopsida > Fabales > Fabaceae > Gastrolobium > Gastrolobium bilobum. The sequence goes on along the minus strand of NW_026896322.1, from coordinate 546 downwards.
GTCTAACTGTTCAGGCCATTCTCCTTTAGCTGCTTCTAATCTTCTTTCCAATCCGCGTTTGAGGACTCGATTTGCAGCTTCTGCCAATCCGTTTGTTTGTGGATGTTCAACCGACGTATATCGGTGTTTGACATGCAGATCTTGAAGAATCTGATTGAATTTTCTGTCCACAAACTGTGTTCCATTATCAGTTATAATGGTATGTGGAACACCGAACCGACTTATGATTTGTCTGTAGAAGAATCGGCGAACCTTGTTGGCTGATATTGTGGCTAACGCTTCTGCCTCGATCCATTTGGAAAAGTAATCTATTGCTACTAACAACCATTTAACTCCTCCTCCGACGATTGGAAATGGCCCCAGAATGTCCATGCCCCATTGGTAGAATGGCCATGGGGATAACATTGAAGATAATTCCTCAGGAGGAGGATGGTGTAAGTCTGCGTGTTCTTGACATTTGACATGCTGTCGCACGTGTTTTTTAGAATTCTCTTCCATGGTAGGCCAGAAGTATCCTGCCCGGAGTAGTTTTCAAGATAAAGATTT
>NW_026896321.1:0-21746 GCF_033153095.1 Gastrolobium bilobum | reverse complement strand
AAACATAAGAATTTCACTTTTCTCCTACAACATAATAAGTAATGAACCAAACATTGTCCTAAAAATATGAAAACAATCAAATATAATAATTATATGTATAATAAGCATTGTCCTTCGTCTTCTCTTTCATTTTCTCTATTCCTTAAATGTTCAATATCTCTCGTTAGAGAACATCTCCCTTATTTGCAACAACCATAAGCACGAAGGAAAGTTCTCACATTTGGGAATTAGGTTTTTGACTATTTTTTGTGTTTTCAATAACCCAAAACACAATAGTTTAATAAACCTTCATATTCCATAACTATAGACCTGTTATTCATTTGGTTTCATGATTGTTATTTTCAAGAGTTAAGTGTGTATCCTTTTAAATAACACAAATTATGTCTTTTTAGTTTTTAACATTATGTCTTACCGGTAAGACATAGTTATAACATAAAAAACTATTTTCATGAAAAGTTATTTTTTCTCTCTCTACACGTCAGTTGAAGTGACTGAGGAAAGGAGAAAAAAAGTAATTTTTCATATTATAACTATGTCTTAACAGTAAGATATAGTGTCAAAAACCAATAGGACACAAGGTTCTGTCCTTTAAAAGGACAAATCCTTTTCTCTACTTTTAAGGGGTTTATTTGAGCTCAAATTCTGAAATAGGTTAACTAATCATTTTTGTGATTAAGTTTAGATGTCTTTATTTTTTAATATAATAGGAATAAGAATAAATAACATAACTAATTAGAATAAAGCGAAAAAAATATACGAGATAAAAAATAAAAGGTGAAACACAAAAATAACATACTATACACGTTCTTTATTATTTGTTTGCATTTAAATAATTTATTGTTACTTTATATTGAGTATTTGATTTTCTATATAGGTGGTGCCAAATTATAATTTGAAGCACCGACCCCTAGACTTTGAAGTAGGGGAACATGTATTTGTTAAGCTCTCTCCTATTACAGGTATTGGAAGAGCACTCGGTGTAAGAAAGTTAAGTCCGCGTTATATCGGTCCTTATCAGATTCTGAAAAGGGTGGGGTCGGTAGCTTATCAGTTGGCATTACCTCCAAATTTGGCAAATCTTCACGATGTATTTCATGTTAGCCAATTGAAGAAATATGTAGCTGATCCCTCACATGTTGTATTACCGGATGAAGTGGAAGTACGACCTAATTTGAAGATCCCGGTGGTACCAATCAAGATTCTGGATAGAGAAGAGAAGCAGCTTCGCAGCAAGGTGATACCCATGGTAAAAGTGCAATGGCAAGGAAGGACTCCCGAAGAAGCAACTTGGGAGCGAGAAGATGAGATTAGACAGAAGTACCCCGAGTTATAGTAATTTTCGGGACGAAAATTTTATTAGTGGGGGAGGATATAACAACCCTAAATATTGTATCATGATTAATGAAGAATTATGATAATTAATAAACGAGACATTTCAGATGAAATAGTTTATGATTAAGTAAATTAGAAGTATGGGTCCAATGGACCAAAGACATAAGCATTAGGGATCCAATGAATTCATGGATCAAAGTATAACCCAACAAAGGAAGTTTTAATTCCATTTAATGTGGACAAGTCCAAGTGATACAAAGAAAGCTCTATATGATAAAGTAAAGTCCAATAAGGTAAATGAAACCCAAATCAAGTTAAAGCCCAAAGTAAGGCCATGACATAATAAACCTAAAGAAGTACTATATGACTAGGAATTAAATTAGAATTCTTTCCCTACAAGCAAGAAGCCCACGGTTTTACTAGAGAAAACAAGCTCTAAGAAGTCAATTTAAAGTGTCATAAAATCATGGAAAAATAGGCACAAATTAGGTCAGGTTAATAGGGTAAAGGTCCATAATCTTAAGGAATAAATCATGGTCCAAAATTAAAGGAAATCTTTTCCTTCCAAGCATTTAAAATCCGCGGCCTAGGTTTAGGAAATGAATTTGATTTTATTTGATTTTCAAGCCATTAAATGCAAATCGAATTTCCTTAAGTCAAGCCAGTCAAATTCCTTTAAACAAGGAAGTTAGGATTATGATGATTAGTAGTCAATCACTTTCCCTAAATCAAGCAAATTGATGACAATATGTCAATCAATCAAATAATTCTGTTTCTTAAATCAAGGAAGCAACCTTTATGACGATTAGTCACACCTCATCAATCCCTTAAATCAAGGGAGCAACTTTTAATGACGATTAGTCACACATCATCAATTCCTTAAATCAAGCAATCACTAAATTTCCTTAAACAAGGAAATTGACATCATGTTCTTGTCCCTAAATTAAGCAATCTAACCTATGACAACAAATCACCACCTTACTCTCATTTAATGTGATCGAAACCTACCAGCAATCAAGTAATGGCAAGGCTTCTAGGTTGCCTATTTGAACAAGCTTTAGTCTCTCCTTTTTCCCTCTATAGCCGCGGCACTACCAAAGGAAAGAACAAAGAGTTTAGTTCATTTTGTGAAGTCCATGATTGCTTCGAAATGGTGAGTGTGTTAGTGAGAATTACCTAATTGTTCCAAGATCAAATACAAGTCTGGATCTTAGTCCTTTTTCCTAATAATTCCACCAAAGAACCCTTCATCTCTAAGCAAGAAAATCCCTCTTCTCCTCTCTTTAAGCTTGCGGCCTTGTATGTTCAAGGAGGAAGGAAGTTCATTCAAGAAGATTCAAAGTAGTCAAAGGTCAAGAAGTGTTTCCTTAAGTCATTGATCATCATCAAAGGGAGTCAAGGGAGCAAACAGGCAAGTAAAGAGATCAAAAATTGAAAGTATACAAGTAAAGAACGACAAGTACTGTAAGTGTTTACAGTTGTTGAAGTAATCTCTCTATGTATGCCACCATTATGAAACTATGATAAGTTATGGTCTGACTGCAATATGTTTATAGTGCTTTACATTATGTGATTATGATATTTTTTGAAACTTAAAACCATGCTATTAAATGTTGGCCTGTGCACTGATACTCCAGTTGCAACCTGACAAGGACTCTGGGTATCTCCGTAAGTCCGTAAAAGTCGGCAGGAATATGATGATGATGATGATGGCATGATATTTTTATATGATGATGTTAAATGTTCCATTTTGTATTGTTATTATAAACTGTTGCAGGAGTAAGCGTCATAGTTGGAGAATGCTCCAGCTGTGAACCTTACTGAGATTTTCCCCAAAATCTCACCCCCCTTGACCACCCATTTCAGGAAAAGATGAAAGAAAGTAATAAGAAAGTTATGTGGGAAAGAAAGGGTAAGAGACTGGTACGTAAAGAAGAAGAAACTCCACCTACCTGGGAAGAGAAACTAAAGGATCTAACAGATAGAGGCCTATGGACGGAGGCTATGAAATTATTAATAGAAGCTTTTCCACATTATGATTTCGATGAAGCACTAAGTACACAATGGCTAGAGGAACCACAACCACATTATGACTGGGCTTATGATGCGGCATGAATTATGTTTTTATTTATGATTAGTTAATCTTTTTGGGATTACATTAAATAATGTTTAGTGTTATTTATTTTGTATTGACGTTTTAACGCTTTTAATTTTATATGGAATAAGTATGGTTATGTGTTTCCATTCCGCACTCTGATATTTGCATTCGTAAAGTTTAAATTTAGACTTCCGCGCGTTGAATGCATGATGAAGGTGCACCCTATATGTATTTACATTTGGGGTGTTACAATAATCACATAATGTAAAGCACTATAAACATATTGCAGTTAGACCATAACTTATCATAGTTTCATAATGGTGGCATACATAGAGAGATTACTTCAACAACTGTAAACACTTACAGTGCTTGTCGTTCTTTACTTGTATACTTTCAACTTTTGATCTCTTTACTTGCCTGTTTGCTCCCTTGACTCCCTAACATCATCATATCATCTTTTAGTAACTTATATAACATTCAACATTTGTGTTTTATCCATGTATAGGTCTCGGCTTTGCAGGTTTAATTACCTAGAGGAGTTGTTTTGCTTACTTACCCACTTGTGTAGGTTTTAGGACATTATTAGGTCATCATAACACTTAATAGAATTATTAAAGATTTCATTCTAGGCATGTATAGGTTCGGCCACCATAGATAAACATCTAGGAATATAATTTTTAAAACATGCTTTCAATTATATTATTAACTTAACATGGTTAGATCCTTTCAACATTAATCAAATAAAACCTCTTTTAGCTACATACCATTCGGCCTTATTGCCCTAAAATACCTAAGGGATTACTTCTAAAACATGCTTCTAACATTATTGATAATTTATCATATTTAAATCCTAGAGCATCATTCAAAACATCATCTTATATATTCGGCCAACTAAGGTTATGATCATGCGAAATTGATTTAGAACCTAGGCTACTAAACATGCTAATCTAACATCATCATTTCATCATCTTTCATATCATTTAAACATCTCTTCATGCTTATAATTATCATACATGGTTCGGCCTTCTAGGGATCATATACTTAGGATATCACTTTCATGCTTTTACATGTCATTCCTAACCAAGAAGGTTCATAGGCTTACCTTTGATGATGATCAACGACTTAAGGAAACACTTCTTGACCTTTGACTACTTTGAATCTTCTTGAATGAACTTCCTTCCTCCTTGAACATACAAGGCTGCAAGCTTAAAGAGAGGAGAAGAGGGATTTTCTTGCTTAGAGATGAAGGGTTCTTTGGTGGAATTATTAGGAAGAAGGACTAAGATCCAGACTTGTATTTGATCTTGGAACAATTAGGTATTTCTCACTAACACACTCACCATTTCGAAGCATTCATGGACTTCACAAAATGAACTAAACTCTTTGTTCTTTCCTTTGGTAGTGCCGCGGGTATAGAGGGAAAAAGGAGAGACTAAAGCTTGTTCAAATAGGCAACCTAGAAGCCTTGCCATTTGTAGAAAATTAGAATTCAAACATGTTTCCTTTTTTATTTCCTATTAATTAGGATTGATTATGATTGATTAGGATTGATTATGATTGATTAGGATTAATTGTGATTGATTAGAATTGATTGTGATTAGGATTGTGATAGGATTGATTAGTCATCGCTTAGTCATTCTTAGCGATTCTTTCTTGTATAAATACTCACTCATGTAATTTATTCAATATCAATATACAAAAACTTCTTTTCAAAAAAAAAAAAAAAAAAAAAAAAAACTCTATGTTTCCTTTTGATTCATGTAATGATGTTATGCTGTGGCATCGTAGGCTAAGCCATCCAAATTTTATTTATCTTCAGAAGTTGTTGCCAAACTTATTTATTAATAAAAGTCCAAGTTTGTTTTCTTGTGATATTTGTCAACTTGCCAAGCATACTCGTGCTCATTATCCTTCTAAAGTTCACCATGACTCTTCCCCATTTTCCTTAATTCATAGCGACATATGGGGTCCAGCCCGTGTTAAAAATATTTCAGGTACTCGATGGTTCATTACCTTCATTGATGACCATTCTCGAGTTTGTTGGGTGTATCTTCTAAAGGATAAGTCCGATGCTGCATCCGTGTTTAAAAAATTTCATGCCATGGTTCAAACCCAATTCCAAGTTGCTATACAAATTCTTCGTACAGATAATGGCAAAGAGTATTTTAACTCTATTCTTGGAGAATATCTTTCCCAACATGGCATCCTTCACCAAAGCTCGTGTCCTGACACACCCCAACAAAACGGAGTTGCGGAAAGAAAAAACCGACATCTCCTTGAAGTTGCTCGGGCTCTTATGTTTACCACGAGTGTTCCTAAATATCTTTGGGGAGAGGCAGTTCTCACTGCCTCGTATCTGATAAATCGAATGCCATCTCGCATTCTGAAATTTCAGTCTCCTCTTTCTAGTCTTGTTCGTATCTTCCCTTCCTTCCGAGGTGTCTCCTCCTTACCTCTCAAGTTATTTGGTTGTGTTGTATTTGTCCATATTCCCTCCCATCAACGGTCTAAGCTTGATCCTAAGTCTCTCCAGTGTGTCTTTATTGGTTATTCTCCTACTCAACGTGGCTATAAGTGTTATTCACCCTCTCTTCGTAAGGTCTTTGTCTCTATGGATGTCACTTTTTCTGAGAATGACCCTTTCTTCCCCTCGACTTCTCTTCAGGGGGAGTCTATAGGAGTAGATGAAGATCAGTCATGGGAACCTATTAATGCCACAGTATTACCTCTACTTTTGGAAACAGGGGGAGCTACAGAATCCTCACCATCAGGAGCCTCCTCAACATGGGGACAAGTTTATAGCAGGCGAAAGCCTCCTCAAAGTGTGAATAACCCAGAGCCTCTACACTGCCAGGATTCTGAACCATGTTCTAGTTCCAGCACCCCAATACTTGAGTGTCATGGTGAAAATGATCTACACTTGCCCATTGCTCTCAGAAAAGGTACTCGATCTTGTACTACTCATCCTATTTCTAATCATATTTCATATGGAAAGTTGTCCCCAGGGTTTCGTGCTTTCAATACTATGTTGGATAGTACAAAGATACCGAGAAATATACATGAGGCTCTCAATGATAAAAAATGGAGGGATGCTTTCTTTGAAGAAATGAATGCTTTAGAAAGAAATGGAACTTGGGAGATAGTGACCCTACCCAAAGGAAAAAAGGCAGTAGGATGCAAATGGGTGTTTACAATAAAATTCAATGCAGATAATAGCATCAACAGATACAAGGCAAGATTGGTTGCAAAGGGTTTCACTCAGACTCATGGGATAGATTATCATGAGACTTTTGCTCCGGTTGCTAAAGTCAATACCATCCGAGTTCTCTTATCTCTTGCTGCCAATCTAGATTGGCCTCTGCAACAGTTAGATGTGAAGAATGCATTCCTAAATGGTGACTTATATGAAGAAGTCTATATGGATCCTCCACCTGGTTTTGAAAGGGGAAATGAATCAGTGTGTAAACTAAAAAAGTCTCTATATGGATTGAAACAGTCTCCCAGAGAATGGTTCGACAAATTCACACAAGCAGTCAAAAGAAGAGGCTTCATTCAAGCACAGACTGATCATACTCTCTTCCACAAACACTCTAAGGATGGTAAAATTGCTATTCTTATTGTATATGTAGATGATATAATTCTTACAGGTGATGATATTGAGGAATTGAACACCTTGAAGAAATTTCTAGCAGCTCAATTTGAACTCAAAGACCTTGGCACTCTCAAATATTTCCTTGGTATGGAAGTTGCTAGGAGCAAAACAGGCATCACTCTAACACAAAAGAAATATGTTCTAGATCTTTTGTTGGAAACAGGAATGTTAGGGTGTAAACCTGCTGAGACACCTGTGGAACCTAATACCAAGTTAGGTATTGAAGATGGGAATGAGGTGGATAAAGAACAATATCAGCGATTGGTTGGTAAACTAATCTACTTATCTCATACGCGTCGTGACATTGCCTTTGCGGTGAGTATGATTAGTCAATTCATGCACTCACCCAAGGAGAAGCATCTTAGTGCAGTCTATAGGGTGCTTAGATACCTCAAGAATACTCCAGGAAGAGGATTATTCTTTAAAAAGGGGTATAAAAGGACAATTGAAATCTACACTGATGCAGATTGGGCAGGCTCATCAGTAGACAGAAGATCTACCTCAGGCTATTGCACCTATGTGTGGGGAAATCTTGTTACTTGGAGAAGCAAAAAGCAAACAGTGGTTGCAAGAAGTAGTGCTGAAGCAGAATTTCGAGCTTTAGCTCATGGAGTTTGTGAAGGAATCTGGTTAAGAAGACTTCTTCAAGAGTTGGAGATTTCATATTCCCTACCAATAAAACTATATTGTGACAACAAGGCAGCTGTTAGCATTGCTCAAAATCCTGTGCATCATGATCGAACAAAGCACGTGGAAGTTGATCGTCACTTCATCAAAGAAAAATTAGATGATGGAAGTGTGCATTTTATATATGTTCCAACCAAAAAGCAAACGGCAGATGTCCTTACCAAGGGCCTACACCGTCCAGCATTCGAAGACTTGATTGGCAAGTTGGGAATGATCAATATTTACCTCCCAACTTGAGGGGGAGTGTAGAAAATTAGAATTCAAACATGTTTCCGTTTTTATTTCCTATTAATTAGGATTGATTATGATTGATTAGGATTGATTATGATTGATTAGGATTAATTGTGATTGATTAGAATTGATTGTGATTAGGATTGTGATAGGATTGATTAGTCATCGCTTAGTCATTCTTAGCGATTCTTTCTTGTGTAAATACTCACTCATGTAATTTATTCAATATCAATATACAAAAACTTCTTTTCAATACCATTACTTGATTGCTGGTAGGTTTCGATCACATTAAATGAGAGTAAGGTGGTGATTTGTTGTCATAGGTTAGATTGCTTAATTTAGGGACAAGAACATGATGTCAATTTCCTTGATTAAGGAAATTTAGTGATTGCTTGATTTAAGGAATTGATGATGTGTGACTAATCGTCATTAAAAGTTGCTCCCTTGATTTAAGGGATTGATGAGGTGTGACTAATCGTCATAAAGGTTGCTTCCTTGATTTAAGAAACAGAATTATTTGATTGATTGACATATTGTCATCAATTTGCTTGATTTAGGGAAAGTGATTGACTACTAATCATCATAATCCTAACTTCCTTGTTTAAAGGAATTTGACTGGCTTGACTTAAGGAAATTCGATTTGCATTTAATGGCTTGAAAATCAAATAAAATCAAATTCATTTCCTAAACCTAGGCCGCGGATTTTAAATGCTTGGAAGGAAAAGATTTCCTTTAATTTTGGACCATGATTTATTCCTTAAGATTATGGACCTTTAACCTATTAACCTGACCTAATTTGTGCCTATTTTTCCATGATTTTATGACACTTTAAATTGACTTCTTAGAGCTTGTTTTCTCTAGTAAAACCGCGGGCTTCTTGCTTGTAGGGAAAGAATTCTAATTTAATTCCTAGTCATATAGTACTTCTTTAGGTTTATTATGTCATGGCCTTACTTTGGGCTTTAACTTGATTTGGGTTTCATTTACCATATTGGACTTTACTTTATCATATAGAGCTTTCTTTGTATCACTTGGACTTGTCCACATTAAATGGAATTAAAACTTCCTTTGTTGGGTTATACTTTGATCCATGAATTCATTGGATCCCTAATGCTTATGTCTTTGGTCCATTGGACCCATACTTCTAATTTACTTAATCATAAACTATTTCATCTGAAATGTCTCGTTTATTAATTATCATAATTCTTCATTAATCATGATACAATATTTAGGCTTGTTATATCCTCCCCCACTAATAAAATTTTCGTCCCGAAAATTACTATAACTCGGGGTACTTCTGTCTAATCTCATCTTCTCGCTCCCAAGTTGCTTCTTCGGGAGTCCTTCCTTGCCATTGCACTTTTACCATGGGTATCACCTTGCTGCGAAGCTGCTTCTCTTCTCTATCCAGAATCTTGATTGGTACCACCGGGATCTTCAAATTAGGTCGTACTTCCACTTCATCCGGTAATACAACATGTGAGGGATCAGCTACATATTTCTTCAATTGGCTAACATGAAATACATCGTGAAGATTTGCCAAATTTGGAGGTAATGCCAACTGATAGGCTACCGACCCCACCCTTTTCAGAATCTGATAAGGACCGATATAACGCGGACTTAACTTTCTTACACCGAGTGCTCTTCCAATACCTGTAATAGGAGAGAGCTTAACAAATACATGTTCCCCTACTTCAAAGTCTAGGGGTCGGTGCTTCAAATCATAATAACTCTTTTGTCTGTCCTGAGCCTTCTGCATCCTGTCACGAATCATCTTTATCTGCTTAGTTGTTTCGTTCACCATATCTGGCCCAAACATTTCTTTATCGCCCACTTCTTCCCAGCATACAGGTGTTCGACACCTTCTTCCATACAGAGCTTCATACGGGGCCATTCCTATACTTGCATGATGACTATTGTTGTAAGAAAATTCTGCCAAAGGCAGATACTGATCCCAACAACCTTCTCTTTCTAAAGCGCAAGCTCTTAACATGTCTTCCAGTGTCTGTATTGTTCTTTCAGTCTGTCCGTCTGTCTGCGGATGGTACGCCGTACTCAATCGTAATTGAGTTCCGAACGCCTGCTGTAATGAATACCAGAATCGGGATGTAAACTTAGGATCCCGATCACTGATTATACTTTCTGGTACTCCATGCAGTCTTACAATCTCCTTCACATAAATTTGAGCCAGCTTCTCTGTCGTGTACGTTCCTTTCACCGGTATAAAGTGTTCTGACTTGGTCAATCTGTCGACCACTACCCAGATGGCATCGTAGCCTGCTTGAGTTCTGGGTAGACTGGTTACAAAGTCCATAGAAATACTTTGCCATTTCCATTCGGGAATATGCAAGGGCTGTAGGGTGCCTGCTGGTCGTTGATGCTCTATCTTTACTTTCTGGCACACCATACATTTGCTTACGCTTCTTCCAACATCTCTCTTCATTCCTTTCCACCATAAATTATTCTTCATGTCTGCGTACATTTTGGTGGCTCCTGGGTGAATCGAGTACTGACTCTTGTGGGCTATTTCCATCACTTCATCTCTCAAGAGTCGTGTAGGGACGACAATTTTCCCTTGAAAGGTAATTATACCTTGTTGATTTAAACTAACTCCAGGTTGATTTCTTAACCATTTCAAACAATCTACGGCTTGTTGGGCTTCCTTGATCCTCTCTAAGAGTTCATCTTGGATTTGTACTGCGTAATATTCCTGTCCGCATTCACTGTTTACCACTGCGAGATTTAAATCTCGGAAATCTTCAATCAATTGTTGTTCGGCTATCATCATACTTGCAATTCCTCTGACTTTTCTGCTCAAGGCATCAGCAACTACATTCGCCTTGCCGGGATGATACTTTAGTTCAAAGTCATAATCTTTCAGGAATTCCATCCATCGGCGCTGTCTCATGTTCAGCTCCTTCTGATCAAATAAGTACTTGAGGCTTTTGTGGTCACTATATACTGTCGTAGTAGCACCGTATAAGTGATGACGCCATATCTTCAAAGCAAATACGATTGCTGCCAACTCAAGATCAGGAGTGGGATAATTCTCTTCGTGCGACTTCAACTGTCGAGATGCGTACGCGACTGGTCTGCCATTTTGCATAAGCACACATCCCAAACCCATCTTTGAGGCATCACAATAAACTTCAAATGGTTCTTCAGGGTTTGGTAATGTCAGCACTGGGGCTGTCGTCAGCATCTTCTTTAACTCCTGAAAGCAAACTTCGCATTCATCAGTCCACACAAAAGGGACTTCCTTCCTTGTCAATCGGGTGAGTGGTAACACCCGCTTCGAGAATCCTTCAATAAATCTTCTATAATACCCTGCCAATCCAAGAAAGCTTCTTATCTCTGTGACCGTCTTGGGTCGCTCCCAGTCAACTACTGCTTTGATTTTACTGGGGTCCACCGCTACTCCTTTATCTGATATCACATGCCCAAGGAATTGAATCTCGGGCAGCCAAAATTCACATTTGGATGGTTTGGCGTATAGCTGTTTCTCCCGTAATATTTGCAGCACGATTCTCAGATGCTCCTCATGCTCCTCCTTGCTCTTTGAGTATATCAATATGTCATCGATAAACACGACAACAAATTGATCCAGATAAGGTTTGAATATTTGATTCATATACCCCATGAACACTGCTGGGGCATTTGTCAGTCCGAAAGGAATGACCAGGTACTCGTAGTGCCCATATCTTGATCTGAATGCTGTCTTCGGAACGTCTTCCGGCTTGATCCGGATCTGATGATATCCTGATCGGAGATCGATCTTTGAAAATACTCTTGCACCTCTCAGCTGATCAATTAAGTCCTCAATACGAGGCAGTGGGTACTTGTTCTTCACAGTAACCTTGTTGAGCTGTCGATAATCCGTGCATAGTCTCATTGACCCGTCCTTCTTCTTCACAAATAATATTGGCGCTCCCCATGGAGACACACTGGGTCTGATAAAATTTTTCTTTATTAAGTCTTCCAATTGCTTCTTTAATTCCACAAGTTCAAGTGGTGACATACGGTAGGGCGCAATTGAAATTGGCCCAGTTCCCGGTACTAGCTCAATTGAAAATTGTACCTCTCGTTCTGGAGGGAAATTGGTGATGTCATCGGGAAAAACATCCTCAAACTCCTTAACCACTAGAATGTTGGACAGTGGTATCTATTCTTCTCCTACAAGAGTTCCCATCATCATCATGGAGCATTCTCCTGTTTCAGGCGCTGAGTTTTCTTCTGCTCCTTCTTTGCCGATAATCAAACTGCGATTGCTGCAGTCAATCACCACTCGCTGCTTGGCGAGCCAGTCCATCCCTAGAATCACATTGATCTTCTCTAGTGGGAGGACTATGAAGTCCTGTTTGTACTTCTTTCCTTCATAGATAAATGCGACGTCTCTACATAGTAGGTACGCCTTAGCAACTTTTCCCGTCGCGGTCATGATCCGCATAGGTACTTGCAGTCTATCAGTAAATAAATCGTACGCTTTCGCCACATAATCAGCGACAAACGAATTCGTAGCACCAGAATCAAATAGTACATCTAAATTTTCATGGCAAATATAGATCGTACCTTTGACCAGTTCAGCTGCCTGGTCTGCCGTGTGTTGATCGAGGGTGTAAACTTTGCCCATCCTTGGTGCTTCTTCTGTTGCTTGTTGGTTTCCCCATAGTGGACAGTTCTTGACATAGTGTCCTTCTTTTCCACACTTGTAGCAGTTTGGGGTTCCACTTAGACAGTTACCGTAATGGGGCTTCTTGCATTTTGGACAGTTCGGAGGTTTGTTGTTGTGGCTGTTGTTTCCCTGGTAGTTTCCGGGTCTCTTGAACTTGTTGTCATCTCGCCTGGGCTGCCAGGGCTTTCCTCCGTTGTTTCCTCGCCATGGTCCAGTCTTTCCTTTATAACCATTCCCGCTAGCTTCCACGGGTTTCTTCTGTTGGCCAATAGCTTCCACTCTTCTGCATCGATTGATTAGGGCTGCAAAGTCACATGGGTCGTTGCCGGCTACTAGCTCAGCAATTCTGGGATTCAGACCCCTTTGAAACTTCGCCATCAGAAAGTCTGGTAAAGGCATTGCTCCTCTGTACGTTGCCAATCTTAGTAACTCATTAAACTTAGCATGATACTGGTCCACCGTCATCGTTCCTTGAACCAGTTTGTCAAATTCTCCTTGTTTACTATCCCGGATTGACATCGGAAAGTATTTCTCCAAGAACATTTCCTCGAACACGGCCCAAGTTATAACCGCATTCTGCATTTCCAACGGTTGGGACGCATTCGCCCACCAGTGGTGAGCATCTCCTTCCAGCATGTACGTCGAGAATAGCACCTTCTGATTGTCGGTGCATTGGATAACTCGAAAAATCTTGTCCATTGCTTGCAGCCATTGTACAACTGCCATTGAGTCAGGACTTCCTTGAAAGGAGGGTGGTTTGTGCTTTCTAAACGTCAACAGTAGTCCTTGGTTATCTTGACCTGCCGCACTGTTTCCAGGAGGAGGTCGGGGTCCTTCACCATGACCCCCGGCTCCTGTTCCCGAGCCGTTTGCTCCGTTATTGTTTGCATTAGCATTTGGGTTCCTTCTGATCTCATTCATTATATTCTGAAACATATCTCCCGTGTTGGTTTGTAATTGGGTGATGGTGTCCCGCAACGTGTTAATTTTTCCTTGTATATCTTGCGTAGGGGTTCTTCGTGGAGGCATCTTGCTGTACATAGATACAGCAAATGGTTAGTGTTCCATCCTAATCCGAAATTTTGCTCTGATACCATAAATGTAACACCCCAAATGTAAATACATATAGGGTGCACCTTCATCATGCATTCAACGCGCGGAAGTCTAAATTTAAACTTTACGAATGCAAATATCAGAGTGCGGAATGGAAACACATAACCATACTTATTCCATATAAAATTAAAAGCGTTAAAACGTCAATACAAAATAAATAACACTAAATATTATTTAATGTAATCCCAAAAAGATTAACTAATCATAAATAAAAACATAATTTATGCCGCATCATAAGCCCAGTCAGAATGTGGTTGTGGTTCCTCTAGCCATTGTGTACTTAGTGCTTCATCGAAACCATAATGTGGAAAAGCTTCTATTAATAATTTCATAGCCTCAGTCCATAGGCCTCTATCTGTTAGATCCTTTAGTTTCTCTTCCCAGGTAGGTGGAGTTTCTTCTTCTTTACGTACCAGTCTCTTACCCTTTCTTTCCCACATAACTTTCTTATTACTTTCTTTCATCTTTTCCTGAAATGGGTGGTCAAGGGGGGTGAGATTTTGGGGAAAATCTCAGTAAGGTTCACAGCTGGAGCATTCTCCAACTATGACGCTTACTCCTGCAACAATTTATAATAACAATACAAAATGGAACATTTAACATCATCATATAAAAATATCATGCCATCATCATCATCATCATATTCCTGCCGGCTTTTACGGACTTACAAAGATACCCAGAGTCCTCGTCAGGTTGCAACTGGAGTATCAGTGCACAGGCCAACATTTAATAGCATGGTTTTAAGTTTCAAAAATATCATAATCACGTAATGTAAAGCACTATAAACATATTGCAGTCAGACCATAACTTATCATAGTTTCATAATGGTGGCATACATAGAGAGATTACTTCAACAACTGTAAACACTTACAGTGCTTGTCGTTCTTTACTTGTATACTTTCAACTTTTGATCTCTTTACTTGCCTGTTTGCTCCCTTGACTCCCTAACATCATCATATCATCTTTTAGTAACTTATATAACATTCAACATTTGTGTTTTATCCATGTATAGGTCTCGGCTTTGCAGGTTTAATTACCTAGAGGAGTTGTTTTGCTTACTTACCCACTTGTGTAGGTTTTAGGACATTATTAGGTCATCATAACACTTAATAGAATTATTAAAGATTTCATTCTAGGCATGTATAGGTTCGGCCACCATAGATAAACATCTAGGAATATAATTTTTAAAACATGCTTTCAATTATATTATTAACTTAACATGGTTAGATCCTTTCAACATTAATCAAATAAAACCTCTTTTAGCTACATACCATTCGGCCTTATTGCCCTAAAATACCTAAGGGATTACTTCTAAAACATGCTTCTAACATTATTGATAATTTATCATATTTAAATCCTAGAGCATCATTCAAAACATCATCTTATATATTCGGCCAACTAAGGTTATGATCATGCAAAATTGATTTAGAACCTAGGCTACTAAACATGCTAATCTAACATCATCATTTCATCATCTTTCATATCATTTAAACATCTCTTCATGCTTATAATTATCATACATGGTTCGGCCTTCTAGGGATCATATACTTAGGATATCACTTTCATGCTTTTACATGTCATTCCTAACCAAGAAGGTTCATAGGCTTACCTTTGATGATGGTCAACGACTTAAGGAAACACTTCTTGACCTTTGACTACTTTGAATCTTCTTGAATGAACTTCCTTCCTCCTTGAACATACAAGGCTGCAAGCTTAAAGAGAGGAGAAGAGGGATTTTCTTGCTTAGAGATGAAGGGTTCTTTGGTGGAATTGTTAGGAAGAAGGACTAAGATCCAGGCTTGTATTTGATCTTGGAACAATTAGGTATTTCTCACTAACACACTCACCATTTCGAAGCATTCATGGACTTCACAAAATGAACTAAACTCTTTGTTCTTTCCTTTGGTAGTGCCGCGGCTATAGAGGGAAAAAGGAGAGACTAAAGCTTGTTCAAATAGGCAACCTAGAAGCCTTGCCATTACTTGATTGCTGGTAGGTTTCGATCACATTAAATGAGAGTAAGGTGGTGATTTGTTGTCATAGGTTAGATTGCTTAATTTAGGGACAAGAACATGATGTCAATTTCCTTGATTAAGGAAATTTAGTGATTGCTTGATTTAAGGAATTGATGATGTGTGACTAATCGTCATTAAAAGTTGCTCCCTTGATTTAAGAAACAGAATTATTTGATTGATTGACATATTGTCATCAATTTGCTTGATTTAGGGAAAGTGATTGACTACTAATCATCATAATCCTAACTTCCTTGTTTAAAGGAATTTGATTGGCTTGACTTAAGGAAATTCGATTTGCATTTAATGGCTTGAAAATCAAATAAAATCAAATTCATTTCCTAAACCTAGGCCGCGGATTTTAAATGCTTGGAAGGAAAAGATTTCCTTTAATTTTGGACCATGATTTATTCCTTAAGATTATGGACCTTTAACCTATTAAGCTGACCTAATTTGTGCCTATTTTTCCATGATTTTATGACACTTTAAATTGACTTCTTAGAGCTTGTTTTCTCTAGTAAAACCGTGGGCTTCTTGCTTGTAGGGAAAGAATTCTAATTTAATTCCCAGTCATATAGTACTTCTTTAGGTTTATTATGTCATGGCTTTACTTTGGGCTTTAACTTGATTTGGGTTTCATTTACCTTATTGGACTTTACTTTATCATATAGAGCTTTCTTTGTATCACTTGGACTTGTCCACATTAAATGGAATTAAAACTTCCTTTGTTGGGTTATACTTTGATCCATGAATTCATTGGATCCCTAATGCTTATGTCTTTGGTCCATTGGACCCATACTTCTAATTTACTTAATCATAAACTATTTCATATGAAATGTCTCGTTTATTAATTATCATAATTCTTCATTAATCATGATACAATATTTAGGGTTGTTATACTTATCAGCCCCATATCATATCCTACCCTTATCAGCCTCATATCATATACTACCCACCAAAAAAGTTTTCTATATATATAAGGCAACCCTTGCATGTCAATGTAACCATTCAGCAAGAATCCAAAACCTTCCAAACCAGACCAAGAAAAAGAAAAAGAATCCAAAATCTTCTGAATCCAAAACCTTTCTTCTGATAGTGATGGAGTCAGAGGTCCCAAGACTCGTTTTCTATGTCCTCGCTGAAACCGTTTCCGCTATATACAAAACTCATCAACACTGGTCTCAGATTCTTGAATGGCTTGTGTCGTCTATCGCTTCAAACGACGACGACAAGTTTCGTGAAGTCGCGCTGTTGGTTTTGTGTTCGTTGCCAAACGATTGTTGTTTTCTTGTTTGCGATGCTCTCCGCGACCGCCGCCGCCTTTTTCATTCGTCGTTCTTGATTTCTCTGGCGTCGTCGAACCATAACGTTCAGGTTGCGTCTTTTGGTGCGGTTGTGAGTTTGGTTCGGTTGTTCTCTGATCCTTCACTGTTCCATGAGCTCTTACGCGCGATGATGGCTGGCGTGTTCACACTATTGCACGGTTTCGAAGGTACCTATTTTCGAATCGCGTTCGTTGAGTTGATAAATCTCGTGTCTCAAGAGCCTCTTCTGTTGAAGCCTTACGTGAGTGACATGGTTCTCGACGCGCTTCAGATTGCGGAGAGTGAGGGTTTGACCAAAGAAACGCATCGTTTGGCGTTTGAGTTGGTTATGGCCATGACTGAGGTAAAAGAGTACGGTGAACACGTGTGGCTGAACCTTCCTTCTCAAACTGTGGTTAGGTTGTTCCTCGTTTCTATGAAAATGCTTCTGTGTATTGAAGAGGATGGTGGTGTTGGTGACCATGACCATGACCATGACTTTGGAATAAAGTGTTTGAAACAACTTTGTGTTACACTTGGAGGGAGTAAAGTATTGGCAATTGCTTCAGAACTGTTGCCTCTTTACTTGGATTCCAATGAATGGAAGAAGCGCCATGCTGGAATTACACTGCTTACTGTGATCTCAAAAGAGTTCTCTGATGAAATGGTGACCTCATCATCTTAACAACTCTCTTTGCTTTGCTTTCATATATATTAATAACTTTTTGACTTAATTGCTGGTGAGGTTTACTACTTTCTCACACTGTCTAACCTTTGTTTATTAATTACATTTTTGGCAGGTATTGATGGAAAATTTTCTTGGGGAAGTGCTGACCAAAGTTTTGAATTCATTCCAAGACTCTCATGCTCAAGTTAGGTTGGCAGCTTTTAATTTTATGGAGACGCCTACAAACTTTGTCCATGTGGCGCAAACCCTTTATCATCCTAGGCTTCTGAATGCTTTTTCTATTGCACTTGACAATGATCAGGACTATAAAGTGAAGGTATTGTAGATATATAGATGTGAAATTGAATTTGAATTTACTTGCATCATTTTAAAGCTGATTATTATGATCTACAAACTTCCATAACCTATAGATAGTTGCTTCATTTCCCTGAAACATAAATACAGGAGAAACAACTCTAAAGTACATATAAACTCACTTTGCTAGTAGTCTAGGGGATTAATTCAGTTTTAGATTATTCACTTCATCCATTGCTTCATTTGAATGAATTTTGCTGCTAGTTTTTTGGTATGCCACTCATGACTATATAAACAAAGGTATAATCCCTGGTGTATAGTTAAAAGGTACCTCCTCTTATTATGATCAAGATACATACCTCCTCTCAATCTCATGTTGAAATTTTTTAGCAATTTATCTTTTGATAGTTTTTCTTTGAAATGAACACTTGGGGTGGGATCGTTGGCAATGCTTGGAAGCATGAACAGTGTCTAGATATTTTACTCATCCTTCCATTCTTTATATTTTCACTATCACCGAGCAAGTCATTATTGTTATTATCATCAGCATGTGTGTCTTCTTTATCTTATTTTTCAAACATGTATTATAAGTTGATAATCTTGTGTTTCTTTTATAGGAAAAATCTGCCTCAGCAATGCTATTCTTTCTAAGGAACACTCTTCCAGAGAGCTTAACTATGTTCAAGGACGTGGACACCGAAATGGGCAAATTGTTGTCATTGCTTCAGGTAAAAATTACAATCTTTTTTTATGCAGGAATTCAGTGTCTGTGGAAAAGTTCCCGGATAATATTTATTACTACCAATAAAGTAGGAATTATCTTTCTTACATTTTCCTTTAGAAATTTTCATCAAGGCTCATATTATTCTAGTTTCCACCATGGTGATATGCTTATTTGATGTTTTTCAGCCATCTGCTTGCAAAGAAGTGTTAAGCAAAGAAGAATTGCTTTGTCAACTTTCAACTTAGTTGCACAGCGGTGTCATGAAGTAGCTCACAAGTAGTCTTGGCGAGAGGATTTTGTTATCAGTAAATCACAATTATTTAGTTGTATTCACATGCCCTAGTTTGCATCATGGTACCATTTTCTTCTTTTTTGTCACCTTTTCCTACACCTCTTAACGTGCACATCTAGACAGACCAGAGGGAAATCATCTGTGTTTGCCCTCAGCAGTTTTTTAATTAAATATCTTTAACATCTCAAAAAAAAAAAAAAAAACATTGAGGACAATGAAAAACACTGTGCTGGAATCTCCATTAACTCTGGTCCACGACACGATCAACTGATTGAGCTTTTTTTTTTCTTTTTTTCGCCTCATGAGGTATATCATAAACTGAGTCCTAGTCCCACTTACCGAAACTGCGACTTATATCACACGTTTTAATTGCTATTGGAAAAGCAGCACCCCTCATTATGTAATATATACACAATTATACATTATATATTGCTTCCACGTCCCACGAGATAATAACTATTTAAATGTCATGGTCTAAGTATCTACATAGCAGAGATAATAACCATAAGCATTGTCCTTCGTCTTCTCTTTCATTTTCTCTATTCCTTAAATTTTCAATATCTCTCGTTAGAGAACATCTCCCTTATTTGCAACAACCATAAGCACGAAGGAAAGTTCTCACATTTGGGAATTAGGTTTTTGACTATTTTTTGTGTTTTCAATAACCCAAAACACAATAGTTTAATAAACCTTCATATTCCATAACTATAGACCTGTTATTCATTTTGTTTCATGATTGTTATTTTCAAGAGTTAAGTGTGTATCCTTTTAAATAACACAAGTATCTTATACGAAGATAAAAAAAATTTCTAGTAGGTAACATGCATGATCCCTTATTCATAGTACTTGAACTCGATTCAATAATAATAAACCAGTCTCATGCTGTCACAGTTGGGTGACTAGGTACTATGCTGGGTTCGACATAAGGGTTACTCATCCAAAAATTTATGTGAAAATCAAGAGAATCATTGTGAACCAAACTTGCCAGCAAATATACCGAGTGAAGAATACCCAACAGACATGAACTTTTGGCCTGACATGATCAGGGATTATCAATACAGAGACTATCAGATCATATAATAATTATTTCGTCCATAAATAAAATATGATTGATACAAGATTCTGGAACTTATCTAATTATTATTGAACCAATAACAATATGATGGATGCACTGATTTGAGCATAAATAGAAAACAAAATACAGTAAAAAAATTGACCTATCTTGTAGCATGCAGATAAAAACAAAATCGGCTATGTATTAGTAATTCCAACAGTTGCATCACACAAAAAAAGAACGATGAATGTTTTCATAAAGTTCATGTTATTAATCTCAGTCTAATAATCATTAGACGGACATAATAACTTTTAAGAACAAGTTGTAGTGAAAAGCAATGAATTAGAAGACTTGATGTGTAGAGAAGGGTGATTAAGGGATCTATCTCTTCTTCTGCAAAAGCTGACGGTGAGAGTGCCGCGTAGCAGCTATATGAGAGAGAGAGAGAGAGAGAGGGGGTGAAGGTGAAGGTGAAGAAGCAGAGGCACCAATATCAGAGAGAGACCAAAACACAATCAACAAAACCAAGTTGAGAACAAACTCAAAGACGATGGTGCGGCCATGTTGTCGGCTGGTTCTGAGAGAAAACCCATGGGCTTTGACCTAAAATATCAAAACAAAATAACCATGGGCTTAAAACCCAATTGATTGTCCAATATTGGGCCCATCATATCCAATGCATGATTAGCTTATCATATCCTATTTTTATCTCTTGTTTGGTGAGTCAATAGGATATGATTAGCTTATCCTATTGTCTCATTTTATCCTATCTAATGCATGATTTCTTATCTTATGGGAGGAGCTGGGTTAGGATTCAATAGGATAGGATATCAATATTGGATACCCAATAAATTTCCACGTTACACAATATATTTGTATTTATTGCATTATATTTTATTTTTTCTTTCTCTTTTCTCCTTCAACATAATCTTATCAGATTACTATAAATATATTGAATAGCGTGGGGATAAATTGTGTATTCAATATTTTTATTTTATTCCGTTTAATCCTAACCTAGTTCCTCCATAAGATAAGAAATATTGAATAAGATAAAATGAGACAATAGTATACACTAATCATATCTTATTGATTCACCAAACATGAGTTAAAAGTAAAATATGATAAATTAGCATATCATATCTTCTTGATCTAGTCCTCCAAATAAGCGAATAAGGTATCCTAATTAAAAGCACACAATTATTTATCAAAAAAAAAATCACACCATTTGATGTACTTTGAAAGTACAACCAATGATCCCGATATATTAACACAAAACAGTTTTTGACTTTTACAGATATTGCGTAAGAGTCTTTAATTTTGAAAAGCCATCTTAAAATCAGACCTTTTTTCGTCATTTAAGAATACAAGGATATGTTTGGAGCACCTGATAAAGAAGATAGGATAGGATAGTTTACTATATCCTATTTTTATCTCTTGTTTGGTGAGTCAATAGGATATGATTAGCTTATCCTATTGTCTCATTTTATCCTATCCAATGCATGATTTCTTATCTTATGGGAGGAGCTGGGTTAGGATTCAATAGGATAGGATATCAATATTGGATACCCAATAAATATCCACGTTACCCAATAT
>NW_026896320.1:0-21221 GCF_033153095.1 Gastrolobium bilobum | reverse complement strand
AATGCTCTGCCTATGTAGTGATCTCCTATGGTACAAGGGATTGTAAAACTTCCTGGGTCTCCTAGTTTAGGAGGTATCTTACTAAGAAGATATTGACTGCTCTCTTGTGTAAGAGCAACAGTCTCAAACTCTTCTAGCCTCCTTTTTCTTGAAAGAATTTCTTTCATGAACTTTACATAAGAGGGCATTTGTTCCAATGCATCAACAAATGGAATGTTGACATGCAACTGTTTTAGGAGGTCTAGAAATTTCCTAAACTGATTATCTTGCTTCTGCTTTTGCAACCTTTGAGGAAAGGGTGGTGGAGGTCTTTTTGAAGTAGCAGGTGTCTCACTATTTGGCTTAGGGGTCGAACCCTTTTGAGTAGGTTTTTCAATGGAATTATTCCCTAAAGGCTCATCTATAGAGGGCTGAGTGTCTGATTCGACCAAAGTGGGTGAAGAGTTATTGTGCACAACCCCTTGGGGGCTATTATGGACAACAGAATTCTGAACAGGTTCAGAATTTGCCTCTTTTTCTTTCTGCATGTTCTCCCCTTCCTTTTTTTTAATGTGGAAGGTCAAACAGCTTCTGGCTGATTTACAGATCTGCCATTTCTAAGCTCTATCATATTGCATTGCTCTTTATTTCTCCTAGGCTCTTCAGTGTTACTAGGCAAGGTACAATGGGCATGGCCTAGTTGGGATTCTATGTTCCTTAGGGATGCTGGAATACTTTGGCTTCCAAGCTGTTTTGCTTGGTCTCAAACCAAATATTCAGCTTGAAGAGGATGGAGCAATGGGCATCTACTAGGTTGAACAACAGTTTGTTTTGGGTAATTCTGGGTAGGAAAAGGTATTTTTGTTTGAGCATTAGAAGGACCAGCTTGCTGCCACAAGTTACACTTGTGTTTATTGCATTAACTTGAGGTTGGGTCACAGGTACTTGAGGTGCAGGAACTTGGGATTGAGATAATCTTGCCTCAATGGTTTGTCCTTGGGTTCTCACTAAATTAGACAGTGCATCAAACTTGGCTGAACGAGCTGTTACAGGGTCTATCTCATGTAAACCAGCCACTCTCCTTGGCTGATTTCTCTCTTCAGGCCATTGGGCATAATTTTGAGTCATTTGTTCTAACAACTCATGGGCTTGGTTAAAGGACATAGTCATAAACATGCCATTAGCAGCAGAATCTGCCAAGGCCCTGTTTTGAGTATTTAGGCCATTGTACAGGGTTTGTAACACTGCCCAAGAGGGCAAACCATGATTTGGGCATTGCTTAAGAAGGTTCTTGTACCTCTCCCACACATCCACTAGTGTCTCTCCATCCCTCTGCATGAAGTTAGCAATATCACCTCTAGTTTGCACTATCTTATTAGAGGGGGAAAATTTCATAATGAATTTCTCAGCAAGGGTGTGCCAATTGGTTATAGAGTTGGATGGAAGGGAGTTCAACCATTCTTTGGCTTTGTCAGCCAGTGAATGAGGGAAGAGCTTCAATCTTAACACATCATCCGAGATGTTAGGATTCCTAAAAGTGTTGGCCACTTCTATGAAATTTCTAAGATGCTTGTGTGGGTCTTCCATCAACAACCCATGAAACTGCCCCATGTTTTGAAGCATGGTGAACATCACCGGTTCTAATTTGAAGGGCACTCCATTCACAGGTTGGGCTATGCTTGGATCTAACTCATCCAACACAGGTATGATGAAGTCCATCATGGACCTATCATTATCATTTATAACAGGTGGTTCCCTTATCCTTGCAGGTCCTCCTACCCCATCATTCCCATTTACACTTCCTAAATCCTCCATTTCTTCAATTTCTAGAAGTGGAATTTGCCTATGTGCTATCTGGGCTCTTCTCCTAACTCTAAATGTCCTTTCAGGTTCCGGGTCAATTGAATATATGAACGGGTGTGGAGTTGCACTCATGCACCCCTTTTAACTAAAACAGGTAAACCTGGCTTAGCTAAAACACCTAAATTACTAACCAACTTTTATGCAGAACAAGCAATAAATAAACACACAAGAACCTGCAAGCAGAAAAATCCCAAGACAGTTCACAGCCTGACGGCTTTATAAGGCAGTAATAACTCACCCTCACACAGGGTGGAACTAATAATTAAAATAAAAATGAAACTAAGAAAAATTAAATGACATAAAATAAACAGAATATGAACAGAACAGATTTTAAACTACCAATATTCAAGATACTATAGAACTAATAACTAAACAAAACTGACACAGAATTCAAATGAGCTACACTAAAAACAGCAAAAAGAAGCAGTTCAAAAATAGCAATCACACAGAAACTTGATCATATACGCCTCGATCCCCGGCAACGGCGCCAAAAACTTGTTGCCTTGCTAACAGTTGTGCAAGTAATGCGCGCAAGTATACGCGACAACAAGTAATATAGGGCTGTTATAAGTCCCAGTTATCGTTCCCACAAGGATCGTTGGCGTTTTGAAATGACTAAAATTTGTAATTGCTTAAAATTGAGTTACTATTTGAAAATAAAAGATATAAAATTGTAAAGTAAAAATAATTTAGAATGGACCTAAAACACTACTGTTCACTTTTCTTTTAAAATTTTCTGAATTACTTTCTTAAGTTATAAAATAAAAATGAAGAATGGAGCAACTTAAATGAAAGATGTGACAAAAATTTTGAAAACGGAATAGAGATTGAAATATGAAATAACAAAAGAAATTGGAAAATCTGAATTGATAAAGATGTTTAAAAAGGTGGGTTGAGTTTTTGGCTCTCCTTCCCCACAATGCTTGAAAAATAATTTGATTAACAAAAGGCTCATCCTAAGATTCTCTGTTAACAGGACTGTATTGTTAATTTTTAATCTCTTAAAAATTATTTTATCCCAAAGTTGCCCACTTCCATATCTCTATGCCAAGTGGGATTAGGACTCTTGAGATTCAGGTCCACTATTACATGAGGACTCATTCGTTTCTGAATTGAGATCCCTTAGATGATTTCTCATCTAAGTTCATGTGTCTAATGCAGAATCCAGAATTAATTGTTTCTCAACAACTAAATCCTAACCAAACATCTGACATTTGGCCAAAATGCAGACAATTTTAAACATTAGAAACAACATTAAACAACTGAGATATAAACATTAAAACCAGGAAATCAAATATTTGACAAGCACTGAGGTTCGGGTATCACCTAAACCCAACCTCTAAAAAGTTAGCCACTATCCATAGGGGTGAGGCTTACAAACAGTAACAGAACTACAGAATTCACAAAATAAAAATTCTAAAAACTACAATTACAGCACTGGCCTAACAACCGGCAATCTCAGTGCTGTAAAGACATGCATCAAGTTCATCAAAATGAACCAGAATCTCATTACAAAACAGAAATTAAAAGAAACTCAAAATTGTTCAGAAAACAAAAACTAAGAAAAACCATAAATCAGAAAACAGAAGAGAGCTCCCTCGATGACTCACTCCTATATCCCTTTTATAGGGCTCTTTGCACACTATCCTCTTTTTCTCCAGCTCAGCAATATGACGCGCTGCTGCAAATGAGTGGTCCCCACAGTGCTCCACTCCTCTGCTCTTACAAATCGGATGGAATTGTCGTTCCTTCAACCCGTACAATGACGTGTGCTCACAATCGCTCCAGCATCCACTAAGTAACGGATCTTTGTTTGGCTTTTTCTGAATCCAAAAATAGTGGCTAGGGTTTTCGTGATTTCTTTTTCTACATGGACTGTGGGTATGGGTCAAGATGAACCGTGGACAAGGGATATTCTGACCTTCTGAATCGATTTGGGGCAGGGATTAGGGATGGCTGAAGTGGGTTCTGATCGCACGACGTGGGTTCGCTAGGGTTTGCGTTTTCTTTTCTTTTCTTCACGTTTCTGCCGCAGACTTCTCTTTCCTTCCCTTTTTTCTTTTCCTTTTGTTGCTTTCTTTCTTCCTTTCCTTTTGGGCTTTTTAGGTCCGGCCCATCACTTCCCTGTATCTTTTTTTTTTCTTCATGCTGACTTCTTTTACTTTCCTCTAATGGGTATTTCTGATGAAAAAGGAAAATGGGCCTGAAAAATGGAATGTTACAGCCCATTAGCACTTTAATCAATAAATTCAACTCAGTGTAAATTTGGGGCTTTTACTAACATAAAAAGTATTCTTTTATTTCTATTTGCACATTAAAACCATATGTTTCAAGTCTCATTTCAGAGACTTATCAGTCACTACCAATTTTATTTACTTTGAAAAAATTGGAAAACCTTTTGTTGCAATCTGGTCTTTTAAAATTTTAGATCAAGATTCAGAAGTCTAATTATGCACAGGGAAGGGTGAAAATTTAATTCCACTGTACCCCTGACACATCCGTTGCAAAACAGTTACCTTAAATTAATTGTACGAATTATTAATAGCTTTTAAAAATATTTGTTTTATCCCTTAAAAAAATATATGATTGATTAGGAAGTAGGAAGACTAAACTATTAAAATTTTATTTTAGCTTGACGGAAAGAGTTCCGCTCCGATGTATCCTCCGGTGTAGTGAAGAATTCAAAGCTACGTCGTTCTTTAAAAATATGTATACTAATTGGTTTTAATTTTTGAAAATAATTTTAAAGAAATTCATTTTAAAGGCTTCGAATTATCAAGCTGTCGCAGCTAAAATAACCCGAAGAATACTACGAGATTAATAAGCCGTCACAGCTAAATTAATCCTTAATTAGGAAAAATAAATAAATTAATACAAAATAATAATTTAAAACTAGCTTGGGTCATCAAGCTGTCACAACCAAAATGACCCAAAAAATTATGAGATTAACAAGCCATTACGGCAAAATTAATCCCTAAATAAGTTTCTAAAATACATAAGAAAAATACTAATAAAACAAATAAGGGGAACAAAAACATACAAAGGTCATAAACAATTATAAGAAAATTTCTAATAAAACAGATAAAGAGCATAAAATAGCGTGCAAAAAAATAAATAATTATGAGTTAAAAAAAATAAAGAGCATAAAAAATAGACAAATTATAAACTAATAAAGCAAATAAAGAGCATGAAAAGGCATACAAAAATAGACAAGTATTAACTAAAGAAAAAGGTAAACAGACTTACCTCGAAGACGACAAAACTTGGTGTACAGAGCCAAGTTATGGAGAACAGCCTCAACTTAACAAGTTTGATGCCCCAAAAATGTACTATGAGGTTAACAAGCTGTCACGGCTAAATTAATTTGATGCCCCAAAAATGTACTATGAGGTTAACAAGCTGTCACGGCTAAATTAATCCTCACAGATAACTAAGTTAACAAGTTGTCACGGCTAAATTAACAAACCCACCTAATTCTACTCAAAAACAAAAAATTTACTATGACACTAGCTTGATTTTAATCCCAAGCCCAAATATCTTTAAAAAATATTATTATTACACAAGTTTTAATATAAAGCCCAAGTGTCTTTTTTTAACCCTTGGAAGTATTTTTTGTGTTTTTTTGTTTAGTTTTCTCCAAGTGTGTGTAGGAAGTAAGGGGAATGAGCTCTTTATATAGAGAGAAGGGAGGAGGAAGGAATGAGAAGTGGGCAATGTGGGACTTCTTAGGAAAGTTGTTTTTTTATGTGGACAACCATTTTTTGACAACCATATCTCACACTAGAGGGCTTAGCTTGAAAATCGGTTTGGGTAGATCGAAGTATCATATGAGAGGAATATGCCGACCAAATTTGAGGATGATCCAATAGTTCAATTGAGATAAATAGCTCTCGAAAAATTGTTACCCGAAATAGTGTGGTGGTCTCAAAAATGAACAACCCTACTTTTATTTTTTATTTTTTATTTTTTATTTTTTTTGTCATTTTTATATATTTGGGACAAAATTGAGTGTTTTTCCTATAGAATGAAGGAAGAAGCAAATCCCAAGCTTAAATGAGCTCTAACAACCCTCACACCACAAACTTCCAAAATTTCTCTAAACTTTGAGAGAAAGGATCTCACTCCACTATGCTTCTCTGTGGGAAATGACAGGAGGGTTTTCTTCTTGGTTAAATTCTACACAACTTTAGTCTTGGAAACGAAGGATTTCATTCACCACAACACATTTTAGCTTTTCTAGCTTTTCTTTCTCCTAACAATGGTGTTTCTCGGTTTATGGAGAGGGAAAGTCAATGGTATGTTATGTTTAAAGACTTTATGAATGTGTTTAACTCTTAAATCATGGTTGACTCAAAAGTCAACAATAACAACTTACCAAGTTACCAATTTAACCTTGATTTCCTCATTTCTTTCTAGCTAACATTTAGTATTTCTAAACATGTGTTTTCGTCTCATATTTATCATAAAAATAGTTGTTCTACATACTATTTTCAAGATTCGGGTAACTTTTGCCTATTAGCATTTTTACCAAAAAAAACTTTTTGTAATTGCGCTTTTATCTGAAAAGTGACTTACATTGTAAAAATTAGTTTCTGTATCTAAGTCATCTCATAATTACATTTCTCTTCTAATTAGTATCTGTTAAATCATGAAAAATTTCTAATTATTCTTTGTACTGGTTTGAATTATTATAAATGTCAGTTGGCAAGTTACTTTGTTATGCTCACTTTGCATATGATAGCATGATTAATTTCTATGAGACCATAATGAAATATGGATCCAAAGTGAATACCAAAAGTTGTTTGAAATGTAGGATTACAATTACCTCAAGATTGCATTTAAACAGAATATACATTTCCAACTCGAGGTTTATAAATCATGAAAGGATCCAACTTTTAAAAAGGGTACAAGCTTGTGGAAGTGACATAAAGATTGAAAGCAACATCGAAAAGCCACCTTACAAATTATAGAATTCAAGTTTGGTGACTTTTGTATCTTACTTCTCACTCGGCTTTAAATGTAATATAATGAGGCATAAGGAATTATTTGTGACTTTTTAATATCTTTATATTTTGTAAAATTATGTTTCTCTAGCAATATGTCCTTAGTTAAATTTCATTGCATATGCTAGTATGCTTGATAAGTTCATGTATTAGTTGTAATACCATGATAATATCCTTGAGCTTGAGCTTATGATTACCTTTAATTTTACTTGAGATTCACATGCTCATAAATGATTTTACTTCTTCCTGAATATGTGTTTAATTTTCTTACGTGCTTACTTGAAATTTTTAAATATATTCTCGTTTGATATTGTTTAATGTGTGCACATCTTTTAAATAGGAAGAATATGCCTGAAATGACAATTTTTAACACTTAAGGTATAGCCTTTTGAAAATAAGTTATAACTCTTGGATTGTCATGTATTTATGTTTGATATTGCTTACTTATCAAAACATGCATTACATGATCATTGTTTGTTTAGAAAAGAATGCTTAAATATGTCTTGATGATTGTCATGTGTCTTGAATATTGCTTACTTTATAGTTCAAGATTTAAGTTCATGTGTGCTTCTTTTATCTTTCTTCCATAGTTGATAATGTAATTCATTCTTTATATTATATATTAGCCCCGAAGCATGCTTAAATGATATTTGGCGCTTTGAAAAGTTTTAAAGTTAGTTTTGCAAATAATCAAATGTGGCATCAATAGAATATTTAAGTGTCAAAGCATATATGGACAGAAAAAGAGATCAATGAAGAGCACAAAAAGAGAGTTTCTTCATCATGATACTTGCTGATTGTATGCTTTTACTTAATAAATGCCTTCCTTACATAAGAAGGGTGGTGGCTTGACAAAAATACCTAATTAGATCTTATATCTTGAGAATTGTATCATTGCATAGGTTAAATCTTCATAGTATGCATATATGTTTCGAACACTATCATATTTCATCTTAATAAAATTTTAATCCATAATTCTCTTGTTTCTTAGTTATAAATCTCAAAAAATGATCTTTATAATCCATCATTCTCTTCATGATTATATTCTCGTTATAAAACTCACGAAAATGATATCTTTATTTGAAAGAGAACTTTTGAAAAAAGAAAATTCCCTTACAATATAATTTTAAGAAAAAACTTTTCCAAAACTTCATAACGTTGAGAGCAATTTCAGCACTTTACTGTTGTGAACTGATTTTTGGAAGCAGTTAATTAATGTGTCGTTGACTCGAAAAGTCCGGGATTCTTGTTGGAGGTAGTAGGGAAAATAACATAACAAAGAACACATTTTTCTCTCTCAATATTTCATTACAAATTATTAATAGAAAATATCATTATTTATCTTACATTACGAGTGGTTCAGGAAAGCCGTAACAGGGATAATCTATTTTATTTCAACTTTGTTCGTAAGTGAAAGTGATAAAGTATCAATGGACCTTCCTATGCTTCGCAAAGCTAGTTGCCCTTTATAACAAGGAACGATTAATTTCACTTAACGGGAATCAAAAGCTAATATAAACATACCATTATACATTATAACATGAACAACTTACTGGATTATTTTTGAACAAAAAAAAATTCATTGGTATTCAATTAAGATTTTAAAGGATTGAAAAAAAATCATATAGTATTCGATTAAGATTTTAAAAGATTATTTTAAAGTCTGTCCAAATCCGTTGATAATAAATCAGAATTTTAAACAAAAGAAAAACAATCTTGTGGTATTAAAAAATCTTACGATTTAATGGAATTTCTATTGGTATAGATTTCGCGAGACTTTTTAGTGAGAAATATAAATAAGATGTCTCTCTTACAATCTCACCCTTATCCCTAGGATTTCTTGAAATTTCTCTAGTGCAGTGTCTTCTTCTTCCTTTGGTGAGTCGACCCACTCAAAATTGAGTTCCTCCATGGGAGCTTTGTGAAAGCTCAAAAACAACATATTCTTGAGCGATTTTTATCACAAAACAACTCAGAAACAACAACACAACAAGATTTTAATCTAATTCATCTCAAAAGTAGTAGATTTTGAAGCAATTTTTGAGAATTTTTGAAAGTTTAAAAATGAGTTTTCAAGCTATTGTTAATGATTTTTCTTGGTACGAAAATGTGTTTTTGTATTAAAAACAACATAAAATAATGAGAAAACAACAGGGGAACAAAAATCCCTCAAACCAATTTTCATTTTACATCAATGAAATAAGATTGATTTAAAGAAAATTGAAACTTTCATAATATGAACCCTATATTTCATAATAATATATTCATAAACGAAATTCCTTGGCTATAGGAAACGATTTAAAACAATTTTGTATGTCAATTGATCACTAAAAACTTATTTTTCAAAACCGCAAAGAAATTTAAGATTTCAATATATCGATTGAAAACAATTTGAGAAATTTTTTAACTTTCATGTAATAAAACCCAAAAATTCAAATTCAAAATTTTCTTGGAATACTCAATGAAAACATACATAGAATATATTGTTATAAAACTCTCATCACGTAGAACAAAAACCCCAAGGTTTACAAGATCAATTGCAAAAAATTCCAAACAAAAATTTATCATGAATTTTACTAATTGAGAAAATTATATTACATTTTACTTTTTTTTTTATTAATATCATTGCATTTCTTTATTAACTTTTTTTTATTGACTCTTGTAATTTTTAATGTTTGTTAAAAATCCATATGATTTTTTAAAATCTTGTAAATCCATATTGTCCTTTCAAATCTTATAAATTCTATTAAAATCCTTTAAAATTCAATCTTATGAAATCTTGATTGTAAAAAAAGTCTTTTAAAAAAGTCTTTAAAATCTTTCCAATTCTGAATAGTTTTTTAAAATCTATAAGATTTTTTATTTCAAAAAAGTCTTTTAAAATCCTAATCCAATACACCCTCTAAATTCAAAAGGCATCTGATTGTGAGAGAATACAAGGGTGTGTTCTTTCTATCTCATGGTCACCAATTAAGTTGCACATAAAAAAGTTTACAACTGATAAAAACATCACATCTTACTTTGCACAATACTTTTCATAGAGAGCTTGAGATATGGCCAGAGCATCTCCTTTGGCCTTTACTGGGTACAGCTCATTACCTTCCTGCCATTTGTTTGACTGTGAAATCCATTGTTTTCTCCATTCAATCAACTTGAACGTCTCATTCTGTCTCAAGCTTTCTGACAAATGGCTAAAATAGGTTGAAGCTCTTGGGAGATAGTAGCTTTCCAGGATGCCACTCCAAAATTTGTTAGCTAATCAGGGACCAGAGGGAAAGAGAAAATGTCAAACTAAAATTAAGAATGAAACTGGCATAGTAAAGTTTAATGATGTATTTTACCATAATCATGGAGCTTGCTCTGAGTAGTTTCATTGGCATCAAACCACATAGTCACTTGCGTCCTAGCATTCCATTCATACTGGGGAGAAAAGGTAAAAGGTATTAAACCATACTAATTTATTTCTTGACTGTTATCTAAACAATAAACAAGTTGAGAATTACTTCACTTATATACAATCAATATAGAGGAAAAACAAAGTGCAACTCTCTAATGAATAAAACAGTAGGTATCTTAAACGTGCACATCGCAAACTTTAGGCTAAGTACTAGGCCACCCCAAGGACAACCACTATAAAATTAAGGAAATAAAAAAATAAAACCCTAATGTGAGCATATAATTTTTGAAATATATATACTTAGGTTATTTAGGATAATTATTTAAATAATTTCATCATTTCTACAGGTTATAATGCTTAATTATAGTTAACAGCAACTTATTATTCAATATATATTTTGAGATGTATGTAAAGAGTTAGATTTTCGAAAGAGGTTGAATAGAGCAATAGCAGGTCTGAGATATTGAGATATGGTGAGCAATGAGAACAGAATATTAAGCAATGAGAACAACTGATGATTTTAAGGTAGTGGATGGAACATGCTAACTAAATAAATTTGAATCACTCTATTTAATAAACCCAAAAGTCTCACTATAAAGGATTGCTTGTAAGGAAAACACTTGTCCTCACCTGCTTTTTCTCACTTGGATTCACTGCCAATTTCTTAGCACTCTCAAGCCAAGTTCCAACAAGGAAGTTATCATCTGAAGCAAGAAGTACATCGATATCTTTTATCAGTTGAAGGAACTTATTGCTGTGAAAGTGCAAAGCATCAATATTCTTCTGCCGAAAAGAAGTAGCCGCCTGGATGTATACTTGGTTTGCCAATTTTGATAATACTTGCCGTGTTAAGTCAACCAGGTCATACCTGTCAAAGACAACAGTGCTTTTGATAAACAGCTTCTCAATTTTGTTTTAATCCATTCAGCTTACCAATCCATTTGCTATTATTATCTTACACATTCGAAGTGTTTGTGTATTTGTGTGTATGTGTTTCCATTTCAACAATTCCACTCAAAGCAAAGTTCAACTTTTCTCCAGTGAAGAGCACACTGGGAATTCAGCAATTCATGAGTAGAACTAGTTCTTATGAGACCAGATCTTCAACATGCAAGATCAGAGAGATGAGATCTTAACATGCAAGGTCAGAGAAAAGGAAAGCCAACTCGAAATTAAATGTGTTTTCTGTATAGTGATCTGAACTAATAATCACAAATCTAGAGAAGTTTATTTATACAACAGGTTTCAGAAAGAATAAAGGAACGAAACTAAAACTAACTATCTAACTAACTTCTAACTAAACCAGCAAAAGAAAAACTAACTAATTAAATTACATTGGGTTGGGCCCTTTTTATCTGTTGAGCCCAAGTCGGTTGAGCCTGGTAACACCCCCCCCCCCCCCCAACAAGCTTGGACTGGGTAGTGGACATCAAGAAGGCCAAGCTTGCCAATAAGAGAATTGAACGGAGAAGACAACAAAGTTTAGTGAAAACGTCAGCAATCTGGTCATGGATGGAAACAGGGAGTAGATGAAGTAGACCGGATTGAATCTTCTCACGAGTGATGTGGCAATCAAGCTCAATGTGCTTGGATCGTTCATGGAAGACTGGGTTGTGAGATAAGTGAATAGCAGAGAGATTATCACAGAAAACTGCAATCGGTTTCGTTCTTGTGACAACTAAATCTTGTAGGAGAAACGATAACCATTGAAGTTCGCAAGTGATGGAAGCTAAAGCACGATACTCTGCTTCAGTAGATGAACGAGAAACTGTCGTTTGCTTCTTTGATCTCCAAGATATGAGTGAGGTGCCAAGGAAAACGCAGAAGCCTGTGACAGATCGACGGGTGTCTGGACAACATGCCCAATCGGCATCTGCATATCCACTCAGCTGCAGAGAAGAAGTGGCAGAGAGAAATAGTCCTTTAGCAGGAGAACTCTTCAAGTATCTAAGAACTTGATGAGCAGCTTCAAGGTGAGCATCAGTAAGAGCAGCCAAATATTGGCTGAGTTGATGAACACTGAAGTTGATGTCTGGGTGAGTGGTTGTCAGGTATAATAGTCGTCCAATAAGTCTACGATACACGGAAGCATCTGGAAGTGGTTGTCCCATATCACGACATAATTTTACTGAAGGATCTATTGGTGTATGAGCTGGCTTACATGCCAATAAACCAGTGTCAGAGAGGAGTTCCAATGTATATTTTTGTTGATTAAGTATAATTCCAAAAGAAGAGTGTGAAACCTCAAGGCCCAAGAAAAATATGAGTTTCCCCAAATCTTTTATCTTGAACTGACTATCTAGAAAAAATTTCACCTTCTGTATCTCTTCCATGCTATCACCAGTGAGAACAATATCATCAACGTAAGCAAGAAGGGCTGTAAAATGGTTACCCTGATGTTTGGTAAACAGAGAAAAATCAGCATGAGTTTGAGAGTATCCAAGAGATGAGAGAGTAGCAGAGAGCTTGGAGTACCACTGTCTGTTTGCTTGTTTGAGCCCATAAATTGACTTATGTAGTTTACAAACCAGAGAAGGACCAGAACAAGGAAATCCAGGTGGCAAAGTCATGTATACTTCCTCATGTAAGTCACCATGGAGGAAAGCATTGTTCACATCAAGTTGCTCCAAGAACCAATGCTTAGAAGAAGCAAGGGACAGTAACAAACGCACTGTGGTTAGCTTTGCCATTGGACTAAAGGTTTCAAAGTAGTCCAATCCTTCAGTTTGTGTAT
This sequence comes from Gastrolobium bilobum, assembly GCF_033153095.1. NCBI lineage: Eukaryota > Viridiplantae > Streptophyta > Magnoliopsida > Fabales > Fabaceae > Gastrolobium > Gastrolobium bilobum. The sequence continues at coordinate 8,245 of NW_026896320.1, read as the reverse complement.
AACCTTTGGCTACTAGACAAGCCTTGTACCTCTCAATAGATCCATTAGCATTGTGTTTGATTTTATATACCCACTTGCATCCTATGGTGCTTTTACCAGAAGGAAGTGGAACAAGACTCCATGTATTGTTATGACCAAGGGCTGCAATTTCTGTTCTCATAGCTTTTTGCCAGCATTCATGCTTGGAGGCTTGTGAGTAAGTATGGGGTTCTGTATGTGATGTGATGTTGAGACAAAAGGTTTTATAAAAAGGAGAACATTTGTCATAGGTTAATACATTGGATAAAGGATAAGTAATATTGGGAGGTGAAGAAATACCTGAGATGGGTTGATGAGCTGATGTGATTGAGAGATTGCAGTGATAGTCTTGTAAGTAGTTGGGCTGTCTTCTAGTTCTGGAGGACCTGCGTATGGGATCAGGTGAAGGTTGAGGAGGTTGTGTGAGGTCAGTTGTGTCAGTGGGGATGATTGGTATTATATCATTGGTGGTCAAAGGGGAAGGGGGCTGCTGTGGCAGTATATCAGTAGTGGAAGTGAGTGTGAGGTCAATGGGATTTTGAAAATCAAAATTAATTGGAGATGGATTAAATTGGTTGGGAGGTTTTTCTGTTTTGGCAGCAAAAGGAAAAAAATGCTAAAAAAAAACAACATTTCGAGAAAGAAAAACTTTTCTGGTTTTGAGATCAAGAAGGATGTAACCTTTGACACCTTCTTGGTAGCCTAGAAAAACAGTTTTATAGGCTCTGGAAGCAAATTTGGTCCTTTGAGAAAGAAGAGTAGAAGCATAGGAGAGACATCCAAAGACTTTGAGGTGCATTAGTGTAGGAGGTTGCTGGTAAAGGATGTCATAAGGGGTGGAATGATTGAGTAAAGGGGTGGATAATCGGTTTATGAGGTGGATGGCATGAGAAATGGCATATGACCAGAATTGGAGTAGAAGGTTGGACTGAAAAATGATGGCACGAGCTACATTGAGGATGTGTTGGTGTTTTCTTTCAACAACACCGTTTTGTTGAGGATTTTCAACACAAGTCTTTTGATGCAGGATACCTTTTTCTTGATAAAAGGATGACATGGCAAATTCTGCTCCATTGTCAGATCTAACACATTGGACAGTTTTGTGAAATTGGTTTTCAATCATGATTATAAAATTTTGTAAAGCTTTTCTAGCCTCACTCTTGGATTTTAGCATCAATGCCCAAGTAAAACGGGAAAAATCTTCAACAATAGTCAAGAAGTATCTATGGCCACGGATGGAAGGAATCGAATAGGGGCCCCAAATATCTACATGCATTAGTTGAAAATTTGAATTTGTTAGTGGTATTACTATGTGGATAGGGTAACTTGTGTTGTTTAACAAAGTGACAAGTATCACAGGGAGCTATGTCTTTAGCAAGAATAAAAGGGAATTTTATTGCCATTTGTTTCAAGATGGAATATGGTACATGACCTAGTCTATGATGCCATAGTATAGATGCGTCAGTATTGTTTACAGTATGATGAAAAACAGAAGAAATTGGACTCTTCAAGTTGTTGGAGTCACTGTTGCCCTTTTCTCTACTTGAGGACTTCATCACATACAATCCTTCAATTTGATCATCTGAACCAATCATCGCATTGGTATTGATCTGTTTAATGAAACAATATGAATCACGAAATACTAAGTAGCAAGATAGGCTTTTGACTAATTTGGTGACTGATATTAAATTCACATGGAAAGAAGGAACAAACAGTACATCAAATAAAGTCAGGTTTGGAGAAAAAATAACAGTTCCAGAGAAGTGGGCTATTGTGTGTGAACCATCGGGTAATGTGATGGAAATAGGACTGATTTTGGTCATTATAGAAAAATTGGAGGAGACATAACTGATGTGATCAGTAGCTCCAGTGTCAAGTAGCCATTTTGACGGAAATTTACCTATGGGACTGACCGTGTTAGTATTCAAGACAGTAGTTCGAACCAGATTTGTGGAACTGATTGGAGTTTCTTCAACTGAAGCTCCCAATTGCAAGCCCAAGCAGATTTTGATATTCTTCCTGAGGAATAGTAACCATTGCATCTGAAATGTCACCACCTTCAGTGGTATCAGCATCATTTTGAGCCACAAAATTAGCATTTGATGATCCTCTTGGTTTGAAACCTTGAGGATACCCATGTTTTTGGTAACAAGTATCTATAGTGTGATTAGGCTTCCCACAGTAAGTGCAAATTTTACTTAGACCACGTCCCTTATTGAAAAATGAAGGAGATCCCCGTCCCCTGCCTCTTCCAAAATTATGTTTCTGATGATTTCCAGAAAAGCTGTTGAAAACTCTAGATTCTGTTGCTGAATCAACCAAAATTTCACAGTGCATTTGTCTCTCTTGTTGTACAATCAGAGAGAAAACTCTTATTAAACTTGGAAAGGGATCCATCAACATCACTTGAGATCTCACATGAGCATATTGCTCATTGAGACCTTTAAGAAAACGAACCACTTGATCACGATCCCTGTATGTTGTCATCAAAGTGTAACCTCCACATATACACTGATCAACACAACTACAGACAGGTAATGGTTTTAAATTTTCAAGTTCATCCCACATGATCTTCGTCTGAGTGTAGAACTCAGTAACAGAACAATCACCTTGTTGCATTTTATATATTTCTTCTTGTAAGTCAGAAATTCAAAATATATCAGAATGAGAGAATCTTCCTCGAAGATCAAACCAAGCATCACTGGCTCGATCTATCCATAATATGGATTGAGCAATGGAGCTGCTTATCGATCAGTGGATCCAAGATAAAACTATCATGTTGCAACGTAGCCAAGCTGGAAATGTAGGATCATTTTCCAGTGGTCGTGCAATAGAACCATCTACAAAACCTAATTTATTTTTGGTTAAAAGAGCCATAGTCATGGATCTGGCCCAAGAATAATAGTTCCTCTCATCAAGAGGAGGAGAAACCAGCACCAAGCCTGGACTTTCGCTTGGATGCAGAAAGAAAGGATTACCTGGATTTGTGTAAAAATCCGGAAGAATATTGTTCAGATTCGAAGAGCAGAGTTACGAGGAACAACAAAAAAAGAAAAACTCAGCGGAAGAAGAGCTCTGATACCATCTTATGAGACTAGATCTTCAACATGCAAGATCAGAGAGATGAGATCTTAACATGCAAGGTCAGAGAAAAGGAAAGCCAACTCGAAATTAAATGTGTTTTCTGTATATTGATCTGAACTAATAATCACAAATCTCGAGGAGAAGTTTATTTATACAACAGGTTTCTGAAAGAATAAAGGAACGAAACTAAAACTAACTATCTAACTAACTTCTAACTAAACCAGCAAAAGAAAAACTAACTAATTAAATTGCATTGGGTTGGGCCCTTTTTATCTGTTGAGCCCAAGTCAGTTGAGCCTGGTAACACTAGTACCACTTTATTCCAATTGTGACGATAGAACACCACCAATACTAAATGTTGCAATCCCTAGTTTTCAGCATCTAGAATGTTTTATTTTTCCTCCTTAATCTTAGGAGTTTGTTTCGTTATTTGTTATTTAAATTCCTAGGATTAGTTTGTTTCTGATATTTTTCCTGTTTAGTTAAAATAGGATTCAGTTTTCTAGTTTTATCTCTTTCCCTGATTATAGGGATTTGTTGCACTGGAATATTTCTGGTGTCTATTTATTGTACGTTTTTTTTCTTTTAGTTTTAATGGAAAAACTGGTTCCATCATTCAAACTTTCTATATGGTATCAGAGCTTGATTTTTAAGGGACTGATCCACCCATGGCTACCAATGTGCCACTCTTTGGCACCATGAGAGCCTACCAAACTACTTCTTCCAATACCACCGGTACAAATACCACTCCAACAACAACCCCACTCAATGTTTCAGCATCAAACCAAACCAACAACAACTCAGCAGCTGTCATTACCAACGATAGTCCAGCATTAGTCATCACTGGTCATCGATTCAATGGAGACAATTATTTGTTGTGGTCACGCAGCGTTCGTATGTTCATTGGAGGCCGTGGCAAGGGAGATCATCTCACCGGTACGGGTGATGCTGCTCCTCTGGAAACCAGTCATCCACAATACAAGAAGTGGTCCATTGAAAATAACCTTGTGATGTCTTGGTTGCTGAATTCCATGGTGCCTGAAATAGCTGAAACATACATGTTGTGCTCCACAGCCAAGGAAATTTGGGATGGCGTGAAGGAAGCCTTCTCTAAGGAAGATAACACAGCTGCCTTGTTTCACATCAAGGGGATTCTTCGTGATCTCAAACAGGAGGACAAGGATGTCACCAGCTATTATAATTCACTCCTAAAATTCTGGCAACAATTGGATCTTTATGATCAACATGAATGGACTACTCCAGCCGATACTCTTCAGTATAAGAAAATTGTTGAACAAGACCGCACCTACAACCTTCTTTTGGGACTCAATCCAATCTATGATGGAGCTCGCAGCCGCATCATGGCCACTCGCCCTCTGCCATCCTTGCGAGAAGTTTTTTCTGAATTAAAGTGGGAAGAAAGCCGCAAAGTTTTGACCAATAGCATCCCAAAAGTTGATGCACCTTTGGAAGCAGCAGCCTTTGTCTCTAGACCCAACAATGCAGACTCCAGACCTAGGCGAAATGGTAAGCTCTGGTGTGACCATTGCAACAGAACTGGGCATATTCGGGATACATGCTGGAAAATCCATGGCAAGCCAGCTGATTGGAAGCCAAGACAAAACAGAGACTTTAATCATGTTGCTGCAGTTGTAGAAGATGTTCCGCAAGCAAAATCCGAAGGCCATACATTTACAAGGGAACAAGTGATAGCCATACAACGCATGCTGCAAGATTGCAATAAGAACAAATCTAATCCCTCATCTGATAGTCATCAATCAGGTACATTCCATACAGCTCTCCAATCCGATCTTGATAAATGTGATTCCTGGATGGTAGATTCTGGGGCTACAGATCATATGACTGGTAATTCCTCTCTTCTTTCTGAATACTTTCCCATTTTCGAGGCAAAATCAGTAAAAACAGCAAATGGAGGCTTAGCCAAGGTTCACGGAATTGGTGTTGTTCACCTATCGTCAACCATATCTTTAACTGGAGTTCTCTACGTTCCATCTCTTACCTGCAATTTAATTTCTATTACCAAATTGACCAAGGATTTAAAGTGCACAGTCAAATTTACCCACGTTGATTGTATTTTTCAGGATTTGGCATCGGGGAGGACGATTGGCAGTGCTAGGGTCTCTAATGGTTTATATCAACTTTACACAGCCGCGGTTATGAAGACTCAAGACAGCACATTTGCAGCAACTAGCAATTTGAATAAGGCTCTTTTATGGCATTTTAGATTAGGGCATCCAAACTTTCAATATATGAAAAAGATGTACCCTTCTTTATTTAATGAGAATTCGAATTTTCCTTCATGTGATATATGTCAACTTGCAAAACAAACTCGGTCTCATTATCCCTTACAAATGCATGTTCCTTCTAAACCATTTGCCATTATCCACAGTGATGTGTGGGGACCTGCAACTGTTAAAAGCCTTACGGGTGCTCGTTGGTTTGTCACATTTATTGATGATCATACTCGAATGACATGGGTGTACCTATTAGCCAATAAATCTGAAGTCACATCCACCTTTAAAGTCTTTCACAAAATGATCCTTGCCCAATTTCAAACCCAAATCCTTACCCTTAGATCTGACAATGCACGTGATTATTTTAACTTGGACCTTTCAGCTTACCTAAAAGACCATGGCATCATCCACCAGAGCTCTTGTGTCAATACCCCACAACAAAACGGTGTATCTGAGAGAAAAAATCGCCATTTACTTGAAGTTGCTCGTAGCCTACTCTTTGCCTCAAATACATCCAAAAATTATTTGGGGGAAGCTATTCTTACAGCCACTTACCTTATCAACCGCATGCCATCTCGGGTATTACACTTCTCCTCACCTTACCAAACACTCCTCACTGCATTCCCTTCATTGACCTTAACCCCAAATCTCCCACCAAAAATTTTTGGTTGCACCGTGTTCATTCATAACTCTCAAGGTGGTAAATTGGATCCTCGGGCTCTTAAGGGCATCTTTCTTGGCTATTCCCCTACTCAGAAGGGGTATAAATGCTTCAGTCCAGCCACACATCGATTCTACATTACTAAAGATGTCACCTTTTTTGAACATCAGCCTTATTTTTCCCAAACCGCCATTCAGGGGGAGATCCCTAATTCCAAGGAATGGTTGTTTGTGACTAATACTCCAGAAAACTCTGCTTCAACAGCCCCTACACCGGTCTTAGGTGAATCTCAGGAAAATGACACTTCATCTAATGGCTTATCCTCTTCCGGCCCGCTCCAGAAACCGCCTGAACAGCAGCCCCTGCAAGTCTACACGCGACGGCCCAAATACAGAACAGCTTCTGAGATGCTTGAACATGTTGACAAACAGATTACCTTGGCTCCTGGTCCAACTGAAGAAACCATTAGTCCTGCACTTGACCAAACTGAATCCTTGCTGCCAAGTTCTGATGATGCTCTGCACATGCCAATTGCACTTCGTAAGGGGGTAAGGACATGTACAAGTCATTACATCTGTAATTTTATATCCTATGCTAATCTTTCCTCCAGGATGCAGCATCTAGTCAAGAACATTGACAAGGAAACCATTCCTACATCCTACTTTGAGGCATCTAAGACTACTGAATGGTGTTCTGCTATCCAGGATGAATTGCATGCACTCAAAAAAAATGGCACTTGGGAGATAGTTACCTTACCACAAGGAAAATCAGTGGTTGGCTGTAAGTGGATTTTTACCATCAAATATAATGAAGATGGGAGTATTAATCGCCATAAAGCAAGACTTGTGGCCAAAGGATTCACTCAGACACAGGGCATTGATTACCAGGAAACCTTTGCTCCAGTAGCAAAATTTAATTCAATTAAAATTCTTTTGTCCATTGCTGCTTGCCTAGATTGGCCCCTTTGGCAAATGGATGTGAAGAATGCATTCTTAAATGGTGACTTAGAAGAAGAGGTTTACATGGAAATTCCCCAAGGAGTGGAAGATGGTCAAGGATCTCGAAAGGTATGTAGATTATTAAAATCCCTTTATGGTTTGAAGCAATCTCCAAGGGCTTGGTTTGATAAGTTTACTGCAGTTGTCAAAAATCAAGGGTACTCCCAATGTCAAACTGATCATACTATGTTTGTTAAAACTGCACCTCATCAGAAAATTACAATATTAATTGTCTATGTTGATGATATTGTGATTACTGGTAATTGGGAGGATGAGATAAAGCAATTAAAGGAGACGTTAGCTCACAAATTTGAGGTCAAGGACCTTGGAAAATTACGATATTTTCTTGGAATGGAAGTGGCAAGAACTAAGGAAGGAATTTCAGTTTCTCAAAGAAAATATACTCTTGATCTGCTGAATGAAACAGGGATGTTGGGATGTAAACCTTCTGATACACCAATGGAGGCGAACTACAAGATAGGACTCAAACAAGAATGTGCTTCGGTAGACACTGAGAGATATCAAAGACTAGTTGGAAAACTCATTTATTTAGCCCACACTAGGCCTGATATTAGTTTCCCTGTGAGTGTGGTCAGTCAATTTATGAACAGCCCAAATGAAGAGCACTTGGAAGCCGTCTACAGAATCCTACGATACTTAAAGATGACTCCTGGTAAAGGATTGTTCTTCAAGAAAAATTCCAGCCGTGATATTGTGATTTACACGGACGCTGATTGGGCAGGATCCATTATCGATCGAAGATCAACCACAGGCTATTGCTCATATGTGTGGGGAAATTTGGTCACTTGGAGGAGTAAAAAACAGTCTGTGGTAGCCAGAAGCAGTGCTGAAGCCGAATACAGGGCATTGTCCTTAGGCACTTGTGAGGGAATGTGGATTTTAAGAGTCCTAAAGGAGCTACACCTCGAATACAAGGATCCTATGAAGATTTTCTGTGATAACATGGCCACCATTGGAATTGTCAATAATCCAATCCATCATGACCGTACCAAGCATGTTGAACTTGATAGAAATTTCATCAAGGAAAAAATTGATGCAAATATTATTGATCTAAGTCACATTTCCACAGGGTCCCAGATTGCTCATATCTTAACCAAGTCTTTATCAAGAATTAAATTTGGACTAATTTCCAAGCTGGGAATGCTGGACATCTACCACCCAGCTTGAGGGGAGTGTTGCAATCCCCTAGTTTTCAGCATCTAGAATGT